>NW_027316167.1:43387009-43494509 GCF_026437365.1 Eucyclogobius newberryi
CATGTCCATCATGTCCCTCATGTCCCTCATGTCCATCATGTCCATCATGTCCCTGATACCAAAAGAAGGGAAGGAGCGATTGGATTGTGCCTCATATAGACCCACAGATCCAATGTCTGGATAAAAATGTAACATAAAAAAACTGAATTTATCTTTTACTGGCGCCCCCTCTGACCTCTGAAGATAAGTTTGTTATCTTAAGTTCAGGAACAGGACTACACCCCTTTTACGCCCCTTCCTGCGGATCCAGGTCACACAGAGCAGTGTTGTGACTTCACATTTTTGGAGGGAATTCTCCGGGGGGATCCCGAGGCGTTCCCAGGCCAGCCGAGAGACATAGTCCCTCCAGCGTGTCCTGGGTCTTCCCGGGGCCTCTTCCCGGTTAGTCATGCCCGAAACACCTCCCCAGAGAGGCTCCGGAACAGATACTGGAGGAGCAGCGGCTCTACTCCGAGCTCCTCCCGTGTGACTAAGCTCCTCCCCCTATCTCTAAGGGAGCGCCCAGCCACCCAGCGGAGGAAACTCATTTCGACCGCTTGTATCTGCGATCTTGTTCTTTCGGTCATTAAAGCTCATGACCATAGGTGAGGTCAGAACGTAGAGTGACCGGTAAATTGAGAGCTTTGTCTTTGGACTCAGCTCCGTCTTTACCACAACAGTCGATGCAGCGACTGCATCACTGCAGCTGCTGCACCGATCCACCTGTCAATCACACGCTCCATCCTTCACTCACTCTGAACAAGACCCCAAGATACTTGAACTCCTCCACTTGGGACAAGGACCCCCCACCCACCTGGAGAGGACAAGGACCCCCCACCCACCTGGAGAGGACAAGGACCCCCCACCCACCTGGAGAGGGACCCCCCACCCACCTGGAGAGGGCAAGGACCCCCCACCCACCTGAAGAGGACAAGGACTCCACCCACCTGGAGAGGACAAGGACTCCACCCACCTGGAGAGGGCAAGGACCCCCCAACCACCTGGAGAGGACAAGCCACCTTTTTCCGGTTGAGAACTATGGACCTCGGATTTGGAGGAGCTGATTCTCATCCATGTTTCTCCCTGTGCTGCAATCTATCAAAGCTAAAATACAAAATTACAGTGTCAAATTATATTTAAATTGTTCAAAAATATATCCAAATAAGCCCGTTTTCCCCTCACTTCTGCAGGGCACACACACTCTCACTGAGACTACGTCACGGGGTGGGCGGGGCACACACACTCTCACTGAGACTATGTCACGGGGTGGGCGGGGCACACACGCTCTCACTGAGACTACGTCACGGGGTGGGCGGGGCACACACACTCTCACTGAGACTACGTCAGGGGTGGGCGGGGCACACACACTCTCACTGAGACTACGTCAGGGGTGGGCGGGGCACACACACTCTCACTGAGACTACATCACGGGGTGGGCGGGGCACACATACTCTCACTGAGACTACGTCACGGGGTGGGCGGGGCACACACACTCTCACTGAGACTACGTCACGGGGTGGGCGGGGCACACACGCTCTCACTGAGACTACGTCACGGGGTGGGCGGGGCACACACACTCTCACTGAGACTACGTCACGGGGTGGGCGGGGCACACACACTCTCACTGAGACTACGTCACGGGGTGGGCGGGGCACACACACTCTCACTGAGACTACGTCACGGGGTGGGCGGGGCACACACACTCTCACTGAGACTACGTCACGGGGTGGGCGGAGGAGGCGGATCGCTCTTGGCGAGGGTGGGGGCGAATCTCAAACTAAGCTCTCATTTCCGGGTTTGTGGGCGTGTCCAAGATATGGGTGATATTCTATAACTATTATGTTATGGATGTTGCACAACACTTATTATGATCAAATATGTCCTTAGAGTGGACTATGAATGGGAAAAATAGCATGATATGGGACCTTTTAATGAAGATTGTATTTGGTCTTGTCAGATAAAAAGGACATTATCTTGTCTTTTTCGCGCTGCATTTGAGGATTCATATTCTTACCGTGTTTAGCCTTCTACATTTTTAGTTTGGTCATGTGACCCCTCAATCTGCATCCCAGAGTATGAGAGGTTTTTCCTTTACATAACTCTCAATGTCGTTTGACTTTTTAAGCAGGGATTGAACCTAAAGTGTTTTTTTTAAATG
Source organism: Eucyclogobius newberryi (assembly GCF_026437365.1). Taxonomy (NCBI): domain Eukaryota; kingdom Metazoa; phylum Chordata; class Actinopteri; order Gobiiformes; family Gobiidae; genus Eucyclogobius; species Eucyclogobius newberryi. Next base: position 43,389,147 of record NW_027316167.1, read on the forward strand.
TTTCCTCCGTCTTCGATAATGTAGATCGGAGCATGTTCACTTTATATGTTCATAGCAGTGATTTTGAATCTATTTTTATTGAACATATTATATATTTAAGTATTGAACACACGGTTTTCACATGTTCATCTGAATTTCAATGCTCATGTTTTTCCCTCAGGTTTCGTGAAGACTGTGAACTCAACCATGGCTGCAGTGAGTACTGACCATCCTGTGACCGACCATCATGTGACCGACCATCATGTGACCGACCATCACGTGACTGACCATCATGTGACTGACCATCATGTGACCGACCATCATGTGACCGACCATCATGTGACTGACCATCACGTGACTGACCATCATGTGACTGACCATCATGTGACCGACCATCATGTGACCGACCATCATGTGACCGACCATCATGTGACCGACCATCACGTGACTGACCATCATGTGACTGACCATCATGTGACCGACCATCATGTGACCGACCATCATGTGACCGACCATCACGTGACTGACCATCATGTGACTGACCATCATGTGACCGACCATCATGTGACTGACCATCCTGTGACCGACCATCATGTGACCGACCATCATGTGACCGACCATCATGTGACCGACCATCACGTGACTGACCATCATGTGACTGACCATCATGTGACTGACCATCACGTGACTGACCATCATGTGACTGACCATCCTGTGACCGACCATCATGTGACCGACCATCCTGTGACCGACCATCATGTGACTGACCATCACGTGACTGACCATCATGTGACTGACCATCATGTGACTGACCATCACGTGACTGACCATCACGTGACTGACCATCATGTGACTGACCATCATGTGACTGACCATCACGTGACTGACCATCATGTGACTGACCATCATGTGACTGACCATCACGTGACTGACCATCATGTGACTGACCATCATGTGACCGACCATCATGTGACCGACCATCCTGTGACCGACCATCATGTGACTGACCATCACGTGACTGACCATCATGTGACTGACCATCACGTGACTGACCATCACGTGACTGACGAATAATGTTACTGACCATCATGTGACTGACCATCACGTGACTGACCATCCTGTGACCGACCATCATGTGACCGACCATCCTGTGACCGACCATCCTGTGACCGACCATCATGTGACCGACCATCATGTGACTGACCATCATGTGACTGACCATCCTGTGACCGACCATCATGTGACTGACCATTGCGTGACTGACCATCATGTGACCGACCATCATGTGACCGACCATCATGTGACTGACCATCACGTGACCGACCATCATGTGACCGACCATCATGTGACCAACCATCACGTGACCGACCATCATGTGACTGACCATCCTGTGACCGACCATCATGTGACCGACCATCCTGTGACCGACCATCATGTGACTGACCATCACGTGACTGACCATCATGTGACTGACCATCATGTGACTGACCATCACGTGACTGACCATCACGTGACTGACCATCATGTGACTGACCATCATGTGACTGACCATCACGTGACTGACCATCCTGTGACCGACCATCATGTGACCGACCATCCTGTGACCGACCATCATGTGACTGACCATCATGTGACTGACCATCATGTGACTGACCATCATGTGACTGACCATCACGTGACTGACCATCCTGTGACCGACCATCATGTGACCGACCATCCTGTGACCGACCATCATGTGACCGACCATCACGTGACTGACCATCATGTGACTGACCATCATGTGACTGACCATCCTGTGACCGACCATCATGTGACTGACCATCATGTGACCGACCATCATGTGACCGACCATCCTGTGACCGACCATCATGTGACTGACCATCATGTGACTGACCATCATGTGACCGACCATCATGTGACCGACCATCATGTGACCGACCATCATGTGACCGACCATCGACCATCATGTGACTGACCATCATGTGACCGACCATCATGTGACCGACCATCATGTGACCGACCATCATGTGACCGACCATCATGTGACCGACCATCATCAAATCAAATCAATTTATTTTTGTAAGGCCCAAAATCACAACAACAGTCGCCTCTGAGGGCCACAGGGAGAAATGAATCAACAATGTCTGTGGTGGCGATGAAGTCAGACAATGTCTGTGGTGGCGAGGGACGATGTCCCAGGGTCCTCTGTCCTTAGACTCTCCTTCTCGACCAGAAAAAACTACAAAAAAAACCTCTTTGGGAAAAAAGCGTAGAAACCTGGAGGAGTTCCAGTGAAGGAGAGATCCGACTCTCACAGACGGACAGACGGACACGAGGGAGACTAGAGCTGGACCCACTCTTCAGGCAGATGAGGGACCGACTGAGGCGAACTGGACCCACTCTTCAGGCAGATGAGGGACCGACTGAGGCGAACTGGACCCACTCTTCAGGCAGATGAGGGACCGACTGAGGCGAACTGGACCCATTCTTCAGGCAGATGAGGGACCGTCGGAGGCGAGCTGGACCCACTCTTCCGGCAGATGAGGGACCGTCTGAGGCGAACTGGACCCACTCTTCAGGCAGATGAGGGACCGACTGAGGCGAACTGGACCCATTCTTCAGGCAGATGAGGGACCGTCGGAGGCGAGCTGGACCCACTCTTCCGGCAGATGAGGGACCGACTGAGGCAAACTGGACCCACTCTTCAGGCAGATGAGGGACCGACTGAGGCAAACTGGATCCACTCTTCAGGCAGATGAGGGACCGTCTGAGTCGAGCTGGACCCACTCTTCAGGCAGATGAGGGACCGTTTGAGTCGAGCTGGACCCACTCTTCAGGCAGATGAGGGACCGTCGGAGGCGAGCTGGACCCACTCTTCAGGCAGATGAGGGACCGTCTGAGTCGAGCTGGACCCACTCTTCAGGCAGATGAGGGACCGACTGAGGCGAACTGGACCCATTCTTCAGGCAGATGAGGGACCGTCGGAGGCGAGCTGGACCCACTCTTCCGGCAGATGAGGGACAGTCTGAGGCGAACTGGACCCACTCTTCAGGCAGATGAGGGACCGACTGAGGCGAACTGGACCCATTCTTCAGGCAGATGAGGGACCGTCGGAGGCGAGCTGGACCCACTCTTCCGGCAGATGAGGGACCGACTGAGGCAAACTGGACCCACTCTTCAGGCAGATGAGGGACCGACTGAGGCAAACTGGATCCACTCTTCAGGCAGATGAGGGACCGTCGGAGGCGAGCTGGACCCACTCTTCCGGCAGATGAGGGACCGACTGAGGCAAACTGGACCCACTCTTCAGGCAGATGAGGGACCGACTGAGGCAAACTGGATCCACTCTTCAGGCAGATGAGGGACCGTCGGAGGCGAGCTGGACCCACTCTTCAGGCAGATGAGGGACCGACTGAGGCAAACTGGATCCACTCTTCAGGCAGATGAGGGACCGTCTGAGTCGAGCTGGACCCACTCTTCAGGCAGATGAGGAACCGTCCACACAGGGCAGGGACCACTTCACCAGGGGAGGGGCATCTGGGTCCACAGGTCCTCAGGAGTGAGAGAAAGAAAATCATGTGACCGACCATCATGTGACCGACCATCATGTGACCAACCATCATGTGACTGACAATCATGTGACCGACCATTCTGTGACCGACCATCATGTGACAGACCATCATGTGATCGACCATCATGTGACCGACCATCATGTGACCGACTATCATGTGACTGACCATCATGTGACAGACCATCATGTGACCGACCATCATGTGACCGACCATCATGTGACCGACCATCATGTGACCGACCATCATGTGACTGACCATCATGTGACAGACCACCATGTGACCGACCATCCTGTGACCGACCATCCTGTGACCGACCATCATGTGACCGACCATCATGTGACCGACCATCATGTGACCGACCATCGACCATCATGTGACCGACCATCATGTGACAGACCATCATGTGACAGACCATCATGTGACCGACCATCATGTGACCGACCATCGACCATCATGTGACCGACCATCATGTGACAGACCATCATGTGACCGACCATCATGTGACCGACCATCATGTGACCGACCATCGACCATCATGTGACCGACCATCATGTGACAGACCATCATGTGACAGACCATCATGTGACCGACCATCATGTGACCGACCATCATGTGACCGACCATCGACCATCATGTGACCGACCATCATGTGACCGACAATCATGTGACCGACCATCATGTGACAGACCATCATGTGACCGACCATCATGTGACCGACCATCATGTGACAGACCATCATGTGACCGACCATCATGTGACCGACCATCATGTGACCGACCATCATGTGACCGACCATCATGTGACCGACCATCGACCATCATGTGACCGACCATCATGTGACCGACCATCATGTGACAGACCATCATGTGACCGACCATCATGTGACCGACCATCATGTGACCGACCATCGACCATCATGTGACCGACCATCATGTGACCGACCATCATGTGACCGACCATCATGTGACAGACCATCATGTGACCGACCATCATGTGACCGACCATCATGTGACAGACCATCATGTGACCGACCATCATGTGACCGACCATCATGTGACCGACCATCATGTGACCGACCATCATGTGACCGACCATCGACCATCATGTGACCGACCATCATGTGACCGACCATCATGTGACCGACCATCATGTGACCGACCATCGACCATCATGTGACCGACCATCATGTGACCGACCATCATGTGACCGACCATCATGTGACAGACCATCATGTGACCGACCATCATGTGACAGACCATCATGTGACCGACCATCATGTGACCGACCATCATGTGACCGACCATCATGTGACCGACCATCATGTGACCGACCATCATGTGCCTGACCATCACGTGACTGACCATCATGTGACCGACCATCATGTGACCGACCATCATGTGACCGACCATCACGTGACTGACCATCATGTGACCGACCATCATGTGACCGACCATCATGTGACCGACCATCATGTGACCGACCATCACGTGACCGACCATCACATGACCGACCATCATGTGACCGACCATCATGTGACCGACCATCATGTGACCGACCATCATGTGACTGACCATCACGTGACTGACCATCATGTGACCGACCATCATGTGACCGACCATCATGTGACCGACCATCATGTGACCGACCATCATGTGCCTGACCAGTGTAATGCAATATCATGTTTTTATAAAGATCCTTTTAACCTGTCACATTCTCCTGAGGCCGGCGAGCATTTTCCAAATTACAAAAGTTCTCTTACATCATCACTTTTATTTCCGTGGTCAATACCAGCAAGTTATACATCATTTTAAAGTTTATTTTCTCAACAAAATGAATATGTTGTTGGTGTACATTGAATAATTTGCCCCAAGAAGCAATTACCAATAGTTTGTGAGAAAGTCTCAACTTTTACAAACGCATGTCCTGTTTGCTGTTTATGACGGACGAAACGGCTTTAATTCTGTACATCCTGGTACTCAGTCTGTCCATAAGGAACCATTGAAAAACAATATCCACTTGTATTTTTACTGAAGTTTTCCGATTTCGAGATATTGTCAAGTAAACAAACTTTTCTTCTTTGATGATGGTCAGGATTAAGGCTCGTCCGGCGCATTTCTCCGTCCATAACAAATGACCTGTTTGACTGTTTCCTACAGAATGAGACCGTCCACTGTCCACGGGTTTGTTTTTTACAGCCTCCGGAGGAAAAAAATGCGCCGCTTCCGACGCGCATACATCTTTGGTTTTAGCCTTTAGCTACTGCTAACAATGACGTAGGAGACTTTGATTGACATATCATTCTAGCCAATAAGAATAGCTTTAGAATGCGGGGCGGGACTTAGGGGTCCCACACACAGAATCCTCTGTATTCAGGTGCGTAACGGCTGTAAAGAGACAGATTTTTCGGCAGAAGGCGACTAGATTTTACGCATCATGTTTTCTGATTTTATTAGCCTTTTGGACGCGCATTTTGTTAGATGTATGTTTTATTATACCAATACAGAAATATGTATATATATATATATATATATATTTTTTTTTTTTTCACCTCTACATGGGAAATTCATGGGTAAACTCATATTTACACATTTTCACATACATTGTTTTTAGCAGTTATAATAGGTATTAGTGGCCTACAAAACATGAAAATATATGTTTTATGATCATAGAGGAGCTAAAATTGTAATAAAACAGTTCCAAATATACTTTTTGATACAAAAGGTCAACAGCACCAAAATGCCTGTTCCTAGAGATCTGACACTTTACACAGTTGTTGTCATGACAACAGCATGTAGAGTGAACAGCATAAACACATAAAGAAGTATGTCATGCTCAGGACCATTACAAATTGACAATATTCAGGCGAGAGTAAAAAAAGGATGTTTGGTTTATGTTTGGGCTTCTGTAGTGTAAGTTCTGAAGCCCTGACAGTGTGACATGTGCACATCTGCAGAAACTAGAAGGCCTGAGCTTTCTAATGATGCATCACACTCACATGTGGAACGTAACATTCTTTTTTAATAAGCAATGCCATTTGGGTCTGACCAGTGTGCACAGGTCTGACCAGTGTGCACAGGGCCAAAGAGGTGGATGGAAACAGGTTTTAAAGCCAGATCGTCTTTCTTCTTTAGAAATAAAACGTGTTTCCCTCATTCAGCTCTGAGGTTTTAGCTCTGAGGTTCAGCTATAAGGTTCAGCTCTGAGGTTCAGCTATAAGGTTCAGCTCTGAGGTTCAGCTCTAAGGTTCAGCTATAAGGTTCAACTCTGAGGTTCAGCTCTGAGGTTCAGCTCTGAGGTTCAGCTCTAAGGTTCAGCTCTGAGGTTCAGCTATAAGGTTCAACTCTGAGGTTCAGCTCTGAGGTTCAGTTCTGAGGTTCAGCTCTAAGGTTCAGCTCTAAGGTTCAGTTACTTTTCTCCTGAGGAACAAACAGAGACTTTTTTAATTAAATCATTTTTTTGCCTTTTAATGATTTTAAACGTCAATGAACTTGTTTTATATCATTTTATCTCATCATGTGTGTGTTTTTATGTTTTGGTTCATTGTATTGAAAGTTTTATTTGAGTTTTAACAGCGACTCATGAAAAACAGAACTTTTCTCAGCACAAATAGCAATGTAAGAAGGTTAAAAGCTCTGAAAAGTCAATTTTGCATGTTATGGGACCTTTAAATAGAAATGGTCACAAATACTTTTCAAAACTGCTGTTGCATAAACTAGTCACACACTAAAGTTAAACCAATGATTATCCATTAGACATCCAAACAGGCTATATATATATATATATATATATATATATATATATATATATATATATATATATATATATAGCCTGTATGTATATATATATATATATATATATATATATATATATATACAGGGTCTTCTGCCGCTTTATCCGGGGCCGGGTCGCGGGGGCAGCAGTCTGAGCAGGGACTCCCAGACTTCCCCCTCCCCAGACAATTCCTCCAACTCCTCCAGGGGGATCCCGAGGCGTTCCCAGGCCAGCCGAGAGACATAGTCCCTCCAGCGTGTCCTGGGTCTTCCCCAGGGCCTCTTCCCGGTGGGACATGCCCGAAACACCTCCCCAGGGAGGCGCCCAGGAGGCTTCCAGAGGAGCAGCGGCTCTACTCCGAGCTCCCCCTGTGTGGCTGAGCTCCTCCCCCTATCGCCACGCGGCGGAGGAAACTCATGTTAACTGCTTGTATCCGCGATCTTGTCCTTTCGGTCTCTACCCAAAGCTCATGACCATAGGTGAGGTCAGAACGTAGAGTGACCGGTAAATTGAGAGGTTTGCCTTTGGACTCAGCTCCCTCTTTACCACAACGGTCCGATGCAGCAGCTGCATCACTGCAGCTGCTGCACCGATCCACCTGTCAATCTCACGCTCCATCCTTCACTCACTCGTGAACAAGACCCCAAGATATTTGAACTCCTCCACTTGGGGCAAGGACTCCCCACCCACCTGGAGAGAACAAGGACCCCCCACCCACCTGAAGAGGACAAGGACCCTCCACCCACCTGGAGAGGGCAAGACACCTTTTTCCGGTTGAGAACCATGACCTCGGATTTGGAGCTGATTCTTATCCCAGACGCTTCACACTCAGCTCAAACCGTCCCAGTGCATGTTGCAGGTCCGGGTTTATTGGAGCCATCAGGACAACATCGTCTGCAAACAGCAGAGATGAGATCCTGTGGTCCCCAAACCGGACACCCTCCGACCCCTGACTGCGCCTAGAAATTCTGTACATAAAAACTATGAACAGAACCGGTGACAAAGGGCAGCCCTGAGGAGTCCCACATGCACTGGGAACAGGTCTGACTTACTGCCGGCAATTAACACAGCTCCTGCTCCGGTCATACAGGGACCGGACAGCCCTGAGCAAAGGGCCCCGGACCCTGTACTCCCGGAGAACCCCCCCAAAGGACACTCCGAGGGACACGGTCGAAAGCCTTCTCCAGATCCACAAAGCACATGTGGACTGGTTGGGCAAACTCCCATGAACCCTGGAGCACCCGATGGAGGGTATAGAGCTGGTCCAGTGTTCCACGACCGGGACCTAAACCACTCTGTCCTCCTGAATCAGAGGTTCTATCGGTCAGATTCTCCTCTCCAGGACCTGGAATAGACCTTCCCAGGGAGGCTGAGGAGTGTGATCCCTCTGTAGTTGGAACACGGCCTGCCAGTCCAGAGACACTGTCCCCGACTGCCACTCCAGGTTACAGAGACTTGTCAGCCAAGACAGTCCCACAACATCCAGAGACTTTAGGTACTCAGGATCTCATCCACCCCCGGAGCCACCGAGGAGCCACTGAGGAGTTTGCCAACAACCTCAGTGACTTCAGGTTGGGTGATGGATGAGTCCCTCTGAGTCCTCAGTCTCTGCTTCCTCTTCAGAAGACGTGACGGTGGGATTAAGGAGGTCCTCACAGTATTCCCTCCACCGTCCGACGACATCCCCAGTCGAGGTCAGCAGGTCTCCACCCGCACCATGAAGGGTGTTGGTGAAGCACTGCTTCCCCCTCCTGAGGCGCCGGACGGTTTCCCCCGGAGGGCTCCGCAAGACGTTCCCAACAGACCTTGACAATGCGCTTGGGTCTGCCATGTTTGTCCGGCTTCATCCTCCGTCAGCGGATCCAACTCACCACCAGTTGAATCTCCCAAATTTAACATTTCTGCCGTTTGCGCAGATATTGTCCGAATTGCGTCAAATTAGAATCAGTTGTTAAACTCTTTGCCCTAAACCTACTTGAAGTGAAATTAATTAATTTGGCGCCACAGCGCCCCCTACAGATTTTATATGGAGGTTAAATGTTTAGTTTTGCGAAATTATCTGAAATTTGACACACAACTCAATTTTGGCATCCTGATCAAAAAAGTCAATGAGACCCATGTCATAATTGTTACGGCTTTGCTGTAGCGATGACCAAAACCTCCCATGTTATTGCAATGGGGAAATCACCAGAACATGTTTACACTTTAGACTTTCACAAACTCCTCCCCCTCAGGGCTTTAGCCCTATTAACCTGAGATTTGGTGAGACTCATCTTCAGGACCATCAAAAGTTATTCACATTTTTATTCAAAGAGTCACGGTGTCTGTGCGGCAAAGCCGCACATTTTGCCAAGAATTCAAAATAAAATTGCTTTTTGATGTAAAACAAAGGGGAGAAGATGTGACAGCGTCACAGATTCAGCAGTAGATTTAATAAAAGGACAATTGGGGCGCGTTAGCGCCCCCTCCTCTTGCAGCGTGGCAGCGGTGTGGCGAGGGCCGATCATTGTCGCTTGCGGCTGTATTTAATGTTTGTGTTTACTTATTTATTGCTTAATTTAATGACAAATATAAATAGCAACAGCTTCATTTCAGGCTCGCTGTCATTCATTATGATGCTTGGACATTTGTCTAAGGACAAGGGATAATTGGACATTTGTCTAAGGACACGGGATGCTTGGACATTTGTCTAAGGACACGGGACGCTTGGACATTTGTCTAAGGACACAAGATGCTGGGACATTTGTCTAAGGACAAAGGACGCTGGGACATTTGTCTAAGGACAGGGGACGCTGGGACATTTGTCTAAGGACACAAGATGCTGGGACATTTGTCTAAGGACAAAGGACGCTGGGACATTTGTCTAAGGACACAGGACGCTGGGACATTTGTCTAAGGACACAGGACGCTGGGACATTTGTCTCAGGACACAGGACGCTGGGACATTTGTCTCAGGACACAGGACGCTGGGACATTGCCAAGTCCCTAACATTGTTTAATCTGTTTTTCACCATCGAGGAAACTACTGCTGGGATTTTGGGCGTTTCAAAAATAAATTGTATTGAATTGAACCACGCTGACATGACCACACTGACATGACCACACTGACATGACCACACTGACATGACAACACTGACATGACCACACTGACATGACAACACTGACATGACCACACTGACATGACAACACTGACATGACCACACTGACATGACCACACTGACATGACCACACTGACATGACAACACTGACATGACCACACTGACATGACCACACTGACATGACCACACTGACATGACCATGACATCAAATCAAATCAAATCAATTTATTTTTGTAAGGCCCAAAATCACAACAACAGTTGCCTCTGAGGGCCACAGGGAGAAATGAATCAACAATGTCTGTGGTGGCGATGAAGTCAGACAATGTCTGTGGTGGCGAGGGACGATGTCCCAGGGTCCTCTGTCCTTAGACTCTCCTTCTCGGCCAGGAAAAACTACAAAAAAAACCTCTTTGGGAAAAAAGCGTAGAAACCTGGAGGAGTTCCAGTGAAGGAGAGATCCGACTCTCACAGACGGACAGACGGACACGAGGAGACTGGAGCTGGACCCACTCTTCAGGCAGATGAGGGACCGACTGAGTCGAGCTGGACCCACTCTTCAGGCAGATGAGGGACCGTCTGAGTCGAGCTGGACCCACTCTTCAGGCAGAAGAGGGACCGTCTGAGTCGAGCTGGACCCACTCTTCAGGCAGAAGAGGGACCGTCTGAGTCGAGCTGGACCCACTCTTCAGGCAGAAGAGGGACCGTCTGAGTCGAGCTGGACCCACTCTTCAGGCAGAAGAGGGACCGTCGGAGGCGAGCTGGACCCACTCTTCAGGCAGAAGAGGGACCGTCGGAGGCGAGCTGGACCCACTCTTCAGGCAGACGAGGGACCGTCGGAGGCGAGCTGGACCCACTCTTCAGGCAGATGAGGGACCGACTGAGGCGAACTGGAGCCACTCTTCAGGCAGATGAGGGACCGTCCACACAGGGCAGGGACCACTTCACCAGGGGAGGGGCATCTGGGTCCACAGGTCCTCAGAAGTGAGAGAAAGAAAAGAAGGCGGTGAACAGTTTGCAAGTGGAATCAAAAAATAAATATTGTTTGATAGCATAAGTAGTCAGAAGAAGAAGAGGATAGTGCTCAAGCTGTCATACTTCCCCCAGCATAGTTACTCCTAGGGCAGCGTAGCTGAAGCTGTGGGTTTATCTTTATGTTCCTAACTACTCTGACCATAAGCGATTTCGAAGAGGAACGTTTTAAGCCTGGACTTAAATGAAGAGACTGTGTCAGCATATTTAACATGGGTCGGGAGCTGATTCCATAACACAGGAGCTTGGTAGCTAAACGCTCTACCTCCTACAGTACTTTTAGAGACTCTTGGCACCACCAGAAGGCTCTACCTCCTACAGTACTTTTAGAGACTCTTGGGACCACCAGAAGGCCAGCATTCTGAGAGCGAAGAGCTCTGTTTGGATGATATGGTTCTATAGCATCTTTGAGGTAGGATGGGGCCATGTCATTTATGGCTTTGTAGGTCAAGAGTAGAATTTTGAATTTGATTCTAGACTCGACGGGGAGCCAGTGAAGAGACTTCAGCACCGGCGTAATGTGCTCTCTTCTTTTTGTTCCTGTTAGTAATCTTGCTGCTGCATTTTGAACCAGTTGAAAGCTTTTTATGGAGCTTTTAGGACACGCTGCAAGCAGGGAGTTACAGTAGTCTAATCTAGTCGTTACAAATGCATGGATAAGTTTTTCGGCATCACTTTTAGGCAGGATTCTTCTGATTTTGGCGATGTTGCGCAAATGGAAATAGGCTGTTTTACAAGCTTGATTTATATGAGCTTTAAATGAGAGCTCCTGGTCAAATAAGACTCCAAGGTTTCTTACAGTAGAACTGGAGGCTACACTGACATTGTCCAGTGTGACTATCTGCTCAGATAGAGCGTCTCGTAGATGCTTAGGGCCAAGCACAATGACCTCGGTTTTTTCAGGGTTAAGAAGCAGGTAGTTTAGTGTCATCCAGGTTTTTATCTCCTTCACACAAGCACTAAGTCTGTCTACTTGATCGCTCTGATCAGGTTTCATTGATAAATACAGCTGAGTGTCATCTGCAGAGCAGTGGAAGTTAATGCCATGCTTTCTGATAATGTTGCCTAATGGTAGCATATAAAGAGTAAACAGAATTGGACCGAGTACCGAACCCTGTGGCACACCGTAAATTACTTTAGAGCTTGGTGAGGAGCTCTGGTTTACATTAACAAATTGGAACCTATCAGATAGATAGGATTTAAACCAGCTGAGGGCTGTTCCTCCAACACCTACATCACATTCTAACCTCTGCAGTAGAATGTTGTGGTCGATGGTGTCAAACGCTGCGCTGAGGTCCAACAGAACCAGGATTGAGACCAGTCCATCATCAGCGGCTAATAACAAATCATTTGTGACTTTAACTAGTGCAGTTTCAGTGCTGTGGTGGGCTCTGGACCCTGCTGTGGTGGGCTCTGAACCCTGCTGTGGTGGGCTCTGAACCCTGCTGTGGTGGGCTCTGGACCCTGCTGTGGTGGGCTCTGGACCCTGCTGTGGTGGGCTCTGAACCCTGCTGTGGTGGGCTCTGAACCCTGACTGGAAAACTTCAAATAAGTTATTGTCCTGCAGGTGGCAACAAAGCTGTTTTACTACAACTTTTTCAAGGATTTTAGAGACGAAGGGAAGACTTGAAATAGGTCTGTAGTTTACCAATAGGTCGGGATCTAGATGAGTCTTTTTCAGAAGAGGTTTAATGACTGCATGTTTGAAGGACTGTGGAACATAGCCACTTTCGAGTGAAGTATTTATTATATTAAGAATAGGGTCTATAATTAGGGGAAGAATGTCTTTGAGGAGTCTGCTTGGAATGGGGTTTAGGACACAAGTTGAGCTTTTAGAGGACAAAAGGGCTGAAGTTATCTCTGCTTGATCAACAGCTGTGAACCTTTCTAGGTTTACAGGTGGATTTATATGGGACGTTAGATTTACAGCTTGGGCTAGTTCAGGGCTAATAGCGGGGGTAATTTCATCTAATTTATCTCTGATTGTTTTTATTTTATTGTTAAAAAATAGGAGGAAATCATCAGAGCTAAGTGTAGCTGGGATTGAGGGCTCTACTGCTGTGACAGTTTGTTAGCCTAGCTACAGTGCTGAAAAGGAATTTAGTGTTACTTTTGTTGACTTCTATTAGATTTGAATAATATCTACATGACCACACTGTCATGACCACGCTGACATGACCACGCTGACATGACCACACTGACATGACCACGCTGACATGACCATGACATGACCACACTGACATGACCATGCTGACATGACCACGCTGACATGACCACGCTGACGTGACCACACTGACGCGACCACGCTGACATGACTACACTGACATGACCACGCTGACATGACCACGCTGACATGACCACGCTGACATGACCACACTGACATGACCACACTGACATGACCACGCTGACATGACCACGCTGACATGACCACACTGACATGACCACGCTGACATGACCACGCTGACATGACCACGCTGACATGACCACACTGACATGACCACACTGACATGACCACGCTGACATGACCATGCTGACATGACCACGCTGACATGACCACGCTGACGTGACCACACTGACGCGACCACGCTGACATGACTACACTGAAATGACCACGCTGACATGACCACGCTGACATGACCACGCTGACATGACCACACTGACATGACCACACTGACATGACCACGCTGACATGACCACGCTGACATGACCACACTGACATGACCACACTGACATGACCACACTGACATGACCACGCTGACATGACCACACTGACATGACCACACTGACATGACCACACTGACATGACCACACTGACATGACCACACTGATATGACCATGACATGACCACACTGACATGACCACGCTGACATGACCACGCTGACATGACCACACTGACATGACCACACTGACATGACCACACTGACATGACCACACTGATATGACCATGACATGACCACACTGACATGACCACACTGACATGACCACACTGACATGACCACACTGACATGACCACACTGACATGACCACACTGACATGACCACACTGATATGACCATGACATGACCACACTGACATGACCACGCTGACATGACCACGCTGACATGACCACACTGACATGACCACACTGACATTACCACACTGACATGACCACACTGACATGACCTCGTGACATCACACTGATATGACCACACTGACATGACCACACTGACATGACCACGCTGACATGACCTCGTGACATCACACTGAGGATCCTATGACCACAGCATTAGTCTTAGTCTGGGGGTCATTTTGAGACTGTTTCAGGGGGTTACCATGTCACGTATAGGAAAATACTGAAAACATACAATAGGTTTAAATGAGTCACCTTTCAAATGCAGCAGTAAATTTAATAGTAATTTAGCCAGTAATATTAGTTTTTCTTCTGTAAGTCTTATAACACAATTACTTGTGTTGTAGTAAGTACATTTGTACATGTGTAACATGCACAAAAAAACTAATACGATGACGTGAAATTATTTTCCCCTTTCATTTTCGTCTAATGTCTGATTCCTGTGGAACTGTCCAAGTCAGGAATACAACAGGCCAGAGTTCCATCAGAAATACATATATATATTGAACTGTTGACATGATATTTCAATCATCTGTTTGCTCTGTATGGAGACATAGTTATAGTAATCATCTCTCTGTCTGACTCTTCCCCGTGTGCTGCTGCTGCTGCTGCTGCTGCTGCTGCTGCTGCTGCTGCTGCTGCTGCTGCTGCTGACAGACTGGGTCGTTCCGGATGGTGTCGGAGGAGGAGCAGGCCATGAGGTCCAAACTGGAACATCTGACGGTGAAGGACCACGGCCCAGTGTTTGGAGTGTGCCACATTCTGCCTCCTCACACGGTGCAGAAGGTAAGGCCCCTCAAATGTCACAGAATGTGCCTCAAGAGCACATCGCCTGGGCAACAAAGACCAGCAGCTGATAAACATTGAGGCCTGATAATGAGGTTTATTAACGATCGTGTGAAGGAACGTGTCGAGAAGGCTGCAAGGGTAAAGGAGACCTCCAGGGTTAAAGGAGACCTCCAGGGTTAAAGGAGACCTCCAGGGTTAAAGGAGGACTCAAAGGTTAAAGGAGACCTCCAGGGTTAAAGGAGACCTCAAAGGTTAAAGGAGACCTCCAGGGTTAAAGGAGACCTCAAAGGTTAAAGGAGACCTCCAGGGTTAAAGGAGACCTCCAGGGTTAAAGGAGACCTCAAAGGTTAAAGGAGACCTCCAGGGTTAAAGGAGACCTCCAGGGTTAAAGGAGACCTCAAAGGTTAAAGGAGACCTCCAGGGTTAAAGGTTTGGGTTCCAGCATGAACCCTTTTCCTTTTTTTTTTTTTTTTACCCTTGAGGTGGTTTTTTGTTCCTATGGTGTGTGTGTGTGTGTGTGTTTGTTTGTTTGTTTTAGACCAGAGAGATTAAAAACGTTCAAAAGTTATTAACAGTACGATCAACCCAATGGCATCAGAAGTGTTAGAGTGGTAAAGAATAGATCATGTACGAGTGACATACTTCAATGACACTGAACATCAAAAAAGAATTAAATTCTGTTGTAAAAAAATCATATTATTGATCATACAAAGACAAACAGAAGGGGAGATGTTATATTGATCTCAAACCGAATCGTTTTTGAACTGAGTTTTGAACGTAAGGATAAAAAGGCCAGATATGCACTGGTTAAGGGGAATATTCACTCTTTTAAAAGTGTCTGCTCCACCAGGGGGCGATATCACTTCCTCTGCTGGTGTCATGGACCTGATTGTGAACCACTCTGAGGGAACCCTGGTCTGTGGTGGCGACTGTAATCTTCACATTCAGCTACATTAGACGTGTGGAGCTCAAGAGGCTCTGGAGGAACAAGAAAGAAGAAGTTCGGTCTCTAAAAATAACAATGGGGAAATGTCTCCGCCTTCTTTGGGACGCTTCCAAAGCTGTCTTGAGAGGACAAATTATTGCCAGAGCCTCCAAAAAAGGGAGAGAAAGCTAAAAGCCATGATGATGAAAACCATGCCAAAAAGGGATGTCCTAAAATGCTTCAAGAAATGAATGATCTGACCCTAAGAAACTGCTCTTTACCAAACAAAGATATTATTAAGGTGGATCCAAATTTTCTAAATTATTATCTTGGAAACTTAGAAAACAACAAGATGAAAGAACCATTTTTAAAATATGGGACAGAAAAATTGTGTAATCTTAACCAAACAAGACCAAATTCAATCAGCATTTGAATCCTTCTATAAAAAAAACACTTTTTTCTAGATTTATCTTCCTCTCTAAGCCTCAGTCTGTGACATCACAAGAACAAGATCAACTATTACGAGCTGAAAGACACAAGGTGTAATCAAGAGATTAAAGAACAATAAATCTCCAGGAGCGATGGGCTCACCTCAGAGTTATGAAGCTCTAAAGACACACCTCAGAGTTATGAAGCTCTAAAGACACACCTCAGAGTTATGAAGCTCTAAAGACAAACCTCAGAGTTATGAAGCTCTAAAGACAAACCTCAGAGTTATGAAGCTCTAAAGACACACCTCAGAGTTATGAAGCTCTAAAGACACACCTCAGAGTTATGAAGCTCTAAAGACACACCTCAGAGTTATGAAGCTCTAAAGACAAACCTCAGAGTTATGAAGCTCTAAAGACAAACCTCAGAGTTATGAAGCTCTAAAGACACACCTCAGAGTTATGAAGCTCTAAAGACACACCTCAGAGTTATGAAGCTCTAAAGACAAACCTCAGAGTTATGAAGCTCTAAAGACAAACCTCAGAGTTATGAAGCTCTAAAGACACACCTCAGAGTTATGAAGCTCTAAAGACACACCTCAGAGTTATGAAGCTCTAAAGACACACCTCAGAGTTATGAAGCTCTAAAGACAAACCTCAGAGTTATGAAGCTCTAAAGACAAACCTCAGAGTTATGAAGCTCTAAAGACACACCTCAGAGTTATGAAGCTCTAAAGACACACCTCAGAGTTATGAAACTCTAAAGACACACCTCAGAGTTATGAAGCTCTAAAGACACACCTCAGAGTTAAGAAGCTCTAAAGACAAACCTCAGAGTTATGAAGCTCTAAAGACACACCTCAGAGTTATGAAGCTCTAAAGACACACCTCAGAGTTATGAAGCTCTAAAGACACACCTCAGAGTTATGAAGCTCTAAAGACACACCTCAGAGTTATGAAGCTCTAAAGACACACCTCAGAGTTATGAAACTCTAAAGACACACCTCAGAGTGTATAAAGCTCTAAAGACACACCTCAGAGCGGTATAAAGCTCTAAAGACACACCTCAGAGTGTATAAAGCTCTAAAGACACACCTCAGAGTGGCATAAAGCTCTAAAGACACACCTCAGAGTTTATAAAGCTCTAAAGACACACCTCAGAGTGGTATAAAGCTCTAAAGACACACCTCAGAGTGTATAAAGCTCTAAAGACACACTTCAGAGCTGTATAAAGCTCTAAAGACACACCTCAGAACGGTATAAAGCTCTAAAGACATATCAGAGAGGTATAAAGCTCTAAATACACACCTCAGAGCGGTATAAAGCTCTAAAGACACACCTCAGAGTTTATAAAGCTCTAAAGACACACCTCAGAGTGGTATAAAGCTCTAAAGACACACCTCAGAGTGTATAAAGCTCCAAAGACACACTTCAGAGCTGTATAAAGCTCTAAAGACACACCTCGGAACGGTATAAAGCTCTAAAGACATATCAGAGCGGTATAAAGCTCTAAAGACACACCTCAGAGTGTATAAAGCTCTAAAGACACACCTCAGAGTGGTATAAAGCTCTAAAGACAAACCTCAGAGTTTATAAAGCTCTAAAGACACACCTGAGAGTGGTATGAAGCTCTAAAGACACACCTCAGAGCGGTATAAATCTCTAAAGACACACCTGAGAGCGGTATAAAGCTCTAAAGACAAACTTCAGAGTGTTATAAAGCTCTAAAGACACACCTCAGAGCGGTATAATGCTCTAAAGACAAACCTCAGAGTGGTATTAAGCTCTAAAGACACATTTTAGAGCGGTATAAAGCTCTAAAGACACACCTCAGAGCGGTATTAAGCTCTTAAGACACACCTCAGAGCAGTATAAAGCTCTAAAGACCCACTTGAGAGTGGTATAAAGCTCTAAAGACACACCTCAGAGTGTATAAAGCTCTAAAGACACACCTCAGAGATGTATAAAGCTCTAAAGACACACCTCAGAGTGTATAAAGCTTTAAAGACACACCTCAGAGTGGTGTAAAGCTCTAAAGACACACCTCAGAGCGGTATAAAGCTCTAAAGACACACCTCAGAACGGTATAAAGCTCTAAAGACACACCTCAGAGTGTATAAAGCTCTAAATACACACCTCAGAGTGGTATAAAGCTCTAAAGACACACCTCAGAGTGTATAAAGCTTTAAAGACACACCTCAGAGGGGTATAAAGCTCTAAAGACACACCTCAGAACGGTATAAAGCTCTAAAAATACACCTCAGAGTGTTATAAAGCTCTAAAGACACACCTCAGAGCGGTATAAAGCTCTAAAGACACACCTCAGAGTGTATAAAGCTCTAAAGACACACCTCAGAGTGGTATAAAGCTCTAAAGACACACCTCAGAGCGGTATAAAGCTCTAAAGACACACCTGAGAGCAGTATAAAGCTCTAAAGACACACCTCAGAGTGTTATAAAGCTCTAAAGACACACCTAAGAGCGGTATAAAGCTCTAAAGACAAACCTTAGAGCGGTATTAAGCTCTAAAGACACACCTTAGAGCGGTATAAAGCTCTAAAGACACACTTGAGAGTGGTATAAAGCTCTAAATACACAACTCAGAGTGGTATTAAGCTCTAAAGACACACCTTAGAGTGGTATAAAGCTCTAAAGACACACTTGAGAGTGTTATAAAGCTCTAAAGACACACCTCAGAGTGTTATAAAGCTCTAAAGACACACCTCAGAGCGGTATTAAGCTCTAAAAACCAACTTGAGAGTGGTGTAAAGCTCTAAAGACACACCTCAGAGCGGTATAAAGCTCTAAAGACACACAACAGAGTGTATCAAGCTCTAAAGACACACTTCAGAGTGTACAAAGCTCTAAAGACACACCTCAGAGTGGTATAAAGCTCTAAAGACACACCTCAGAGCGGTATAAATCTCTAAAGACACACCTGAGAGCGGTATAAAGCTCTAAATACACACTTCAGAGTGTTATAAAGCTCTAAAGACACACCTCAGAGCGAATAATGCTCTAAAGACAAACCTCAGAGCGGTATTAAGCTCTAAAAACACACATTAGAGCGGTATAAAGCTCTAAAGACACACTTGAGAGTGGTATAAAGCTCTAAAAACAAACATTAGAGCGGTATAAAGCTCTAAAGACACACCTTAGAGCGGTATAAAGCTCTAAAGACACACCTGAGAGCTGTATAAAGCTCTAAAGACACACCTCAGAGTGTTATAATGCTCTAAAGACAAACCTCAGAGCGGTATAAAGCTCTAAAGACACACTTGAGAGTGGTATAAAGCTCTAAAAACACACATTAGAGCAGTATAAAGCTCTAAAGACACACCTGAGAGCGGTATAAAGCTCTAAAGACACACCTCAGAGCGGTTTTAAGCTCTAAACACACACCTCAGAGTGGTATAAAGCTCTAAAGACAAACCTCAGAGTGGTATAAAGCTCTAAAGACACACCTCAGAGTGTATAAAGCTCTTAAGACACACCTGAGAGTGGTATAAAGCTCTAAAGACACACCACAGAGTGTTATAAAGCTCTAAAGACACACCTCAGAGCGGTATTAAGCTCTAAAAACCAACTTGAGAGTGGTGTAAAGCTCTAAAGACACACCTCAGAGCGGTATAAAGCTCTAAAGACACACCTCAGAGTGTATCAAGCTCTAAAGACACACTTCAGAGTGTATAAAGCTCTAAAGACACACCTCAGAGTGGTGTAAAGCTCTAAAGACACACCTCAGAGCGGTATAAAGCTCTAAAGACAAACCTCAGAGTGGTATAAAGCTCTAAAGACACACCTCAGAGTGTATAAAGCTCTTAAGACACACCTGAGAGTTGTATAAAGCTCTAAAGACACACCTCAGAGTGTTATAAAGCTCTAAAGACACACCTCAGAGCGGTATTAAGCTCTAAAAAACAACTTGAGAGTGGTGTAAAGCTCTAAAGACACACCTCAGAGCGGTATAAAGCTCTAAAGACACACCTCAGAGTGTATCAAGCTCTAAAGACACACTTCAGAGTGTATAAAGCTCTAAAGACACACCTCAGAGTGGTATAAAGCTCTAAAGACACACCTCAGAGTGTATAAAGCTTTAAAGACACACCTCAGAACGGTATAAAGCTCCAAAGACACACCTCAGAGCGGTATAAAGCTCTAAAGACACACCTCAGAGTGTATAAAGCTCTAAATACACACCTCAGAGGGGTATAAAGCTCTAAAGACACATCTCAGAACGGTATAAAGCTCTAAAGACACACCTGAGAGCGGTATAAAGCTCTAAAGATACACCTAAGAGTGTTATAAAGCTCTAAAGACACACCTTAGAGCGGTATAAAGCTCTAAAGACACACTTGAGAGTGGTATAAAGCTCTAAAGACACAACTCAGAGTGTTATAAAGCTCTAAAGACACACCTCAGAGCGGTATAAAGCTCTAAAGACACACCTCAGTGCGGTATTAAGCTCTTAAGACACACCTCAGAGCGGTATAAAGCTCTAAAGACCAACTTGAGAGTGGTATAAAACTCTAAAGACACACCTCAGAGCGGTATAAAGCTCTAAAGACACACCTCAGAGTGTATAAAGCTCTAAAGACACACTTCAGAGTGTATAAAGCTCTAAAGACACACCTCAGAACGGTATAAAGCTCTAAAGACACACCTGAGAGCGGTATAAAGCTCTAAGGATACACCTAAGAGTGTTATAAAGCTCTAAAGACACACCTCAGAACGGTATAAAGCTCTAAAGACACACCTCAGAGCGGTATAAAGCTCTAAAGACACACCTCAGAGTGTATAAAGCTCTAAATACACACCTGAGAGGGGTATAAAGCTCTAAAGACACACCTCAGAACGGTATAAAGCTCTAAAGACACACCTGAGAGCGGTATAAAGCTCTAAAGATACACCTAAGAGTGTTATAAAGCTCTAAAGACACACCTCAGAGCGGTATATAGCTCTAAAGACACACCTCAGAGTTGTATAAAGCTCTAAAGACACACCTCAGAGTGTTATAAAGCTCTAAAGACACACCTCAGAGCGGTATAAAGCTCTAAAGACACACCTGAGAGCGGTATAAAGCTCTAAAGACACACCTCAGAGTGTAATAAAGCTCTAAAGACACACCTCAGAGCGGTATAATGCTCTAAATACACACTTCAGAGTGTTATAAAGCTCTAAAGACACACCTCAGAGCGAATAATGCTCTAAAGACAAACCTCAGAGCGGTATTAAGCTCTAAAAACACACATTAGAGCGGTATAAAGCTCTAAAGACACACTTAAGAGTGGTATAAAGCTCTAAAAACAAACATTAGAGCGGTATAAAGCTCTAAAGACACACCTGAGAGCGGTATAAAGCTCTAAAGACACACCTCAGAGCGGTTTTAAGCTCTAAACACACACCTCAGAGTGGTATAAAGCTCTAAAGACAAACCTCAGAGTGGTATAAAGCTCTAAAGACACACCTCAGAGTGTATAAAGCTCTTAAGACACACCTGAGAGTGGTATAAAGCTCTAAAGACACACCACAGAGTGTTATAAAGCTCTAAAGACACACCTCAGAGCGGTATTAAGCTCTAAAAACCAACTTGAGAGTGGTGTAAAGCTCTAAAGACACACCTCAGAGCGGTATAAAGCTCTAAAGACACACCTCAGAGTGTATCAAGCTCTAAAGACACACTTCAGAGTGTATAAAGATCTAAAGACACACCTCAGAGTGTGTAAAGCTTTAAAGACACACCTCAGAGTGGTGTAAAGCTCTAAAGACACACCTCAGAGCGGTATAAAGCTCTAAAGACACACCTCAGAATGGTATAAAGCTCTAAAGACACACCTCAGAGTGTTATAAAGCTCTAAAGACACACCTCAGAGCGGTATTAAGCTCTAAAAACCAACTTGAGAGTGGTGTAAAGCTCTAAAGACACACCTCAGAGCGGTATAAAGCTCTAAAGACACACCTCAGAGTGTATCAAGCTCTAAAGACACACTTCAGAGTGTATAAAGCTCTAAAGACACACCTCAGAGTGGTATAAAGCTCTAAAGACACACCTCAGAGTGTATAAAGCTCTAAATACACACCTCAGAGGGGTATAAAGCTCTAAAGACAGATCTCAGAACGGTATAAAGCTCTAAAGACACACCTGAGAGCGGTATAAAGCTCTAAAGATACACCTAAGAGTGTTATAAAGCTCTAAAGACACACCTTAGAGCGGTATAAATCTCTAAAGACACACTTGAGAGTGGTATAAAGCTCTAAAGACACACCTCAGAGTGTTATAAAGCTCTAAAGACACACCTCAGAGCGGTATTAAGCTCTTAAGACACACCTCAGAGCGGTATAAAGCTCTAAAGACCAACTTGAGAGTGGTATAAAACTCTAAAGACACACCTCAGAGCGGTATAAAGCTCTAAAGACACACCTCAGAGTGTATAAAGCTCTAAAGACACACTTCAGAGTGTATAAAGCTCTAAAGACACACCTCAGAACGGTATAAAGCTCTAAAGACACACCTGAGAGCGGTATAAAGCTCTAAAGATACACCTAAGAGTGTTATAAAGCTCTAAAGACACACCTCAGAACGGTATAAAGCTCTAAAGACACACCTCAGAGCGGTATAAAGCTCTAAAGACACACCTCAGAGTGTATAAAGCTCTAAATACACACCTGAGAGGGGTATAAAGCTCTAAAGACACACCTCAGAACGGTATAAAGCTCTAAAGACACACCTGAGAGCGGTATAAAGCTCTAAAGATACACCTAAGAGTGTTAGAAAGCTCTAAAGACACACCTCAGAGCGGTATATAGCTCTAAAGACACACCTCAGAGTTGTATAAAGCTCTAAAGACACACCTCAGAGTGTTATAAAGCTCTAAAGACACACCTCAGAGCGGCATAAAGCTCTAAAGACACACCTCAGAGCGGTATAAAGCTCTAAAGACACACCTGAGAGCGGTATAAAGCTCTAAAGACACACCTCAGAGTGTAATAAAGCTCTAAAGACACACCTCAGAGCGGTATAATGCTCTAAAGACAAACCTCAGAGCGGTATTAAGCTCTAAAAACACACATTAGAGCAGTATAAAGCTCTAAAGACACACTTGAGAGTGGTGTAAAGCTCTAAAGACACACATTAGAGCGGTATAAAGCTCTAAAGACACACCTCAGAGCGGTATAAAGCTCTAAAGACACACCTCAGAGCGGTATTAAGCTCTTAAAACACACCTCAGAGCAGTATAAAGCTCTAAAGACCCACTTGAGAGTGGTATAAAGCTCTAAAGACATACCTCAGAGCGGTATAAAGCTCTAAACACACCTCAGAGTGTATAAAGCTCTAAAGACACACCTTAGAGCGGTATAAAGCTCTAAAGACACAACTCAGAGCGGTACAAATCTCTAAAGACACTCCTGAGAGCGGTATAAAGCTCTAAATACACACTTCAGAGTGTTATAAAGCTCTAAAGACACACCTCAGAGCGCTATAATGCTCTAAAGACAAACCTCAGAGCGGTATTGAGCTCTAAAAACACACATTAGAGCGGTATAAAGCTCTAAAGACACACTTGAGAGTGGTATAAAGCTCTAAAAACAAACATTAGAGCGGTATAAAGCTCTAAAGACACACCTCAGAACGGTATAAAGCTCTAAAGACACACCTGAGAGCGGTATAAAGCTCTAAAAACACACCTCAGAGTGTATAAAGCTTTAAAGACACACCTCAGAGTATTATAAAGCTCTAAAGACACACCTTAGAACGTTATAAAGCTCTAAAGACACACCTCAGAGTGTTATAAAGCTCTAAAGACACACCTCAGAGCGGTATAAAGCTCTACAGATACACCTCAGAGTGTTATAAAGCTCTAAAGACACACCTCAGAGCAGTATAAAGCTCTAAAGACACACCTCAGAGTGTTATAAAGCTCTAAAGACTCACCTCAGAGCGGTATAAAGCTCTAAAGACACACCTCAGAGCGGTTTTAAGCTCTAAACACACACCTCAGAGTGGTATAAAGCTCAAAAGACAAACCTCAGAGTGGTATAAAGCTCTAAAGAC
The DNA here is from genome assembly GCF_026437365.1 of Eucyclogobius newberryi. Classification (NCBI taxonomy): domain Eukaryota; kingdom Metazoa; phylum Chordata; class Actinopteri; order Gobiiformes; family Gobiidae; genus Eucyclogobius; species Eucyclogobius newberryi. Next base: position 43,413,899 of record NW_027316167.1, read on the forward strand.
ACACTTCAGAGTGTATAAAGCTCTTAAGACACACCTGAGAGTGGTATAAAGCTCTAAAGACACACCTCAGAGTGTTATAAAGCTCTAAAGACACACCTCAGAGCGGTATTAAGCTCTAAAAACCAACTTGAGAGTGGTGTAAAGCTCTAAAGACACACCTCAGAGCGGTATAAAGCTCTAAAGACACACCTCAGAGTGTATCAAGCTCTAAAGACACACTTCAGAGTGTATAAAGCTCTAAAGACACACCTCAGAGTGGTATAAAGCTCTAAAGACACACCTCAGAACGGTATAAAGCTCCAAAGACACACCTCAGAGCGGTATAAAGCTCTAAAGACACACCTCAGAGTGTATAAAGCTCTAAATACACACCTCAGAGGGGTATAAAGCTCTAAAGACACATCTCAGAACGGTATAAAGCTCTAAAGACACACCTGAGAGTGGTATAAAGCTCTAAAGATACACCTAAGAGTGTTATAAAGCTCTAAAGACACACCTTAGAGCGGTATAAAGCTCTAAAGACACACTTGAGAGTGGTATAAAGCTCTAAAGACACACCTCAGAGTGTTATAAAGCTCTAAAGACACACCTCAGAGCGGTATAAAGCTCTAAAGACACACCTCAGAGCGGTATAAAGCTCTAAAGACACACCTCAGAGTGTATAAAGCTCTAAATACACACCTGAGAGGGGTATAAAGCTCTAAAGACACACCTCAGAACGGAATAAAGCTCTAAAGACACACCTGAGAGCGGTATAAAGCTCTAAAGATACACCTAAGAGTGTTATAAAGCTCTAAAGACACACCTCAGAGCGGTATATAGCTCTAAAGACACACCTTAGAGTGTATAAAGCTCTAAACACACACCTCAGAGTGGTATAAAGCTCTAAAGACACACCTCAGAGTTGTATAAAGCTCTAAAGACACACCTCAGAGTGTTATAAAGCTCTAAAGACACACCTCAGAGCGGCATAAAGCTCTAAAGACACACCTCAGAGCGGTATAAAGCTCTAAAGACACACCTGAGAGCGGTATAAAGCTCTAAAGACACACCTCAGAGTGTAATAAAGCTCTAAAGACACACCTCAGAGCGGTATAATGCTCTAAAGACAAACCTCAGAGCGGTATTAAGCTCTAAAAACACACATTAGAGCAGTATAAAGCTCTAAAGACACACTTGAGAGTGGTATAAAGCTCTAAAAACACACATTAGAGCGGTATAAAGCTCTAAAGACACACCTCAGAGCGGTATAAAGCTCTAAAGACACACCTCAGATCGGTATTAAGCTCTTAAAACACACCTCAGAGCAGTATAAAGCTCTAAAGACCCACTTGAGAATGGTATAAAGCTCTAAAGACACACCTCAGAGTGTTATAAAGCTCTAAAGACACACCTCAGAGCGGTATTAAGCTCTAAAAACCAACTTGAGAGTGGTGTAAAGCTCTAAAGACACACCTCAGAGTGTTATAAAGCTCTAAAGATACACCTCAGAGCGGTATAAAGCTCTAAAGACACACCTCAGAGTGTATCAAGCTCTAAAGACACACTTCAGAGTGTATAAAGCTCTAAAGACACACCTCAGAGTGGTATAAAGCTCTAAAGACACACCTCAGAGTGTATAAAGCTTTAAAGACACACCTCAGAGTGGTGTAAAGCTCTAAAGACACACCTCAGAGCGGTATAAAGCTCTAAAGACACACCTCAGAACGGTATAAAGCTCCAAAGACACACCTCAGAGCGGTATAAAGCTCTAAAGACACACCTCAGAGTGTATAAAGCTCTAAATACACACCTCAGAGGGGTATAAAGCTCTAAAGACACATCTCAGAACGGAATAAAGCTCTAAAGACACACCTGAGAGCGGTATAAAGCTCTAAAGATACACCTAAGAGTGTTATAAAGCTCTAAAGACACACCTTAGAGCGGTATAAAGCTCTAAAGACACACTTGAGAGTGGTATAAAGCTCTAAAGACACACCTCAGAGTGTTATAAAGCTCTAAAGACACACCTCAGAGCGGTATAAAGCTCTAAAGACACACCTCAGAGCGGTATAAAGCTCTAAAGACACACCTCAGAGTGTATAAAGCTCTAAATACACACCTGAGAGGGGTATAAAGCTCTAAAGACACACCTCAGAACGGAATAAAGCTCTAAAGACACACCTGAGAGCGGTATAAAGCTCTAAAGATACACCTAAGAGTGTTATAAAGCTCTAAAGACACACCTCAGAGCGGTATATAGCTCTAAAGACACACCTTAGAGTGTATAAAGCTCTAAACACACACCTCAGAGTGTATAAAGCTCTAAAGACACACCTCAGAGTGGTATAAAGCTCTAAAGACACACCTCAGAGTGTATAAAGCTTTAAAGACACACCTCAGAGTGGTGTAAAGCTCTAAAGACACACCTCAGAGCGGTATAAAGCTCTAAAGACACACCTCAGAACGGTATAAAGCTCCAAAGACACACCTCAGAGCGGTATAAAGCTCTAAAGACACACCTCAGAGTGTATAAAGCTCTAAATACACACCTCAGAGGGGTATAAAGCTCTAAAGACACATCTCAGAACGGTATAAAGCTCTAAAGACACACCTGAGAGCGGTATAAAGCTCTAAAGATACACCTAAGAGTGTTATAAAGCTCTAAAGACACACCTTAGAGCGGTATAAAGCTCTAAAGACACACTTGAGAGTGGTATAAAGCTCTAAAGACACACCTCAGAGTGTTATAAAGCTCTAAAGACACACCTCAGAGCGGTATAAAGCTCTAAAGACACACCTCAGAGCGGTATAAAGCTCTAAAGACACACCTCAGAGTGTATAAAGCTCTAAATACACACCTGAGAGGGGTATAAAGCTCTAAAGACACACCTCAGAACGGAATAAAGCTCTAAAGACACACCTGAGAGCGGTATAAAGCTCTAAAGATACACCTAAGAGTGTTATAAAGCTCTAAAGACACACCTCAGAGCGGTATATAGCTCTAAAGACACACCTTAGAGTGTATAAAGCTCTAAACACACACCTCAGAGTGGTATAAAGCTCTAAAGACACACCTCAGAGTTGTATAAAGCTCTAAAGACACACCTCAGAGTGTTATAAAGCTCTAAAGACACACCTCAGAGCGGCATAAAGCTCTAAAGACACACCTCAGAGCGGTATAAAGCTCTAAAGACACACCTGAGAGCGGTATAAAGCTCTAAAGACACACCTCAGAGTGTAATAAAGCTCTAAAGACACACCTCAGAGCGGTATAATGCTCTAAAGACAAACCTCAGAGCGGTATTAAGCTCTAAAAACACACATTAGAGCAGTATAAAGCTCTAAAGACACACTTGAGAGTGGTATAAAGCTCTAAAAACACACATTAGAGCGGTATAAAGCTCTAAAGACACACCTCAGAGCGTTATAAAGCTCTAAAGACACACCTCAGATCGGTATTAAGCTTTTAAAACACACCTCAGAGCAGTATAAAGCTCTAAAGACCCACTTGAGAATGGTATAAAGCTCTAAAGACACACCTCAGAGCGGTATAAAGCTCTAAAGACAAACCTCAGAGCGGTATTGAGCTCTAAAAACACACATTAGAGCGGTATAAAGCTCTAAAGACACACTTGAGAGTGGTATAAAGCTCTAAAAACAAACATTAGAGCGGTATAAAGCTCTAAAGACACACCTTAGAGCGGTATAAAGCTCTAAAGACACACCTGAGAGCTGTATAAAGCTCTAAAGACACACCTCAGAGTGTTATAATGCTCTAAAGACAAACCTCAGAGCGGTATTAAGCTCTAAAAACACGCATTAGAGCGGTATAAAGCTCTAAAGACACACTTGAGAGTGGTATAAAGCTCTAAAAACACACATTAGAGCGGTATAAAGCTCTAAAGACACACCTCAGAGAGGTATTAAGCTCTAAAAACCAACTTGAGAGTGGTGTAAAACTCTAAAGACACACCTCAGAGCGGTATAAAGCTCTAAAGACACACCTCAGAGTGTATCAAGCTCTAAAGACACACTTCAGAGTGTATAAAGCTCTAAAGACACACCTCAGAGTGGTATAAAGCTCTAAAGACACACCTCAGAGTGTATAAAGCTTTAAAGACACACCTCAGAGTGGTGTAAAGCTCTAAAGACACACCTCAGAGCAGTATAAAGCTCTAAAGACACACCTCAGAACGGTATAAAGCTCCAAAGACACACCTCAGAGCGGTATAAAGCTCTAAAGACACACCTCAGAGTGTATAAAGCTCTAAATACACACCTCAGAGGGGTATAAAGCTCTAAAGACACATCTCAGAACGGTATAAAGCTCTAAAGACACACCAGAGAGCGGTATAAAGCTCTAAAGATACACCTAAGAGTGTTATAAAGCTCTAAAGACACACCTTAGAGCGGTATAAAGCTCTAAAGACACACTTGAGAGTGGTATAAATCTCTAAAGACACACCTCAGAGTGTTATAAAGCTCTAAAGACACACCTCAGAGCGGTATAAAGCTCTAAAGACTCACCTCAGAGCGGTATTAAGCTCTTAAGACACACCTCAGAGTGGTATAAAGCTCTAAAGACCAACTTGAGAGTGGTATAAAACTCTAAAGACACACCTCAGAGCGGTATAAAGCTCTAAAGACACACCTCAGAGTGTATAAAGCTCTAAAGACACACTTCAGAGTGTATCTTGCTCTAAAGACACACCTCAGAACGGTATAAAGCTCTAAAGACACACCTGAGAGCGGTATAAAGCTCTAAAAACACACTTCAGAGTGTATAAAGCTTTAAAGACACACCTCAGAGTGTTATAAAGCTCTAAAGACACACCTTAGAACGGTATAAAGCTCTAAAGACACACCTCAGAGTGTTATAAAGCTCTAAAGACACACCTCAGAGCGGTATAAAGCTCTACAGATACACCTCAGAGTGTTATAAAGCTCTAAAGACACACCTCAGAGCGGTATTAAGCTCTAAAAATACACATTAGAGCGGTATAAAGCTCTAAAGACACACTTGAGAGTGGTATAAAGCTCTAAAAACACACTTCAGAGTGTAAAAAGCTCTAAAGACACACCTCAGAGTGGTATAAAGCTCTAAAGACACACCTCAGAGTGGTATAAAGCTCTAAAGACACACCTCAGAGCGGTATAAAGCTCTAAAGACACACCTCAGAGCGGTATTAAGCTCTAAACACACACCTCAGAGTGGTATAAAGCTCTAAAGACACACCTCAGAGTGATATAAAGCTCTAAAGACACACCTCACAGTGTATAAAGCTCTAAAGACACACCTCAGAGCGGTATTAAGTTCTTAAGACACACCTCAGAGTGGCATAAAGCTCTAAAGACACATTTGAGAGTGGTATAAAGCTCTAAAAACACACATTGGAGCGGTATAAAGCTCTAAAGACACACCTCAGAGCGGTATAAAGCTCTAAAGACACACCTCAGAGCGGTATTAAGCTCTAAACACACACCTCAGAGTGGTATAAAGCTCTAAAGACACACCTCAGAGTGGTATAAAGCTCTAAAGACACACCTCACAGTGTATAAAGCTCTAAAGACAGACCTCAGAGCGGAATTAAGTTCTTAAGACACACCTCAGAGCGGTATTAAGCTCTAAAGACCAACTTGAGAGTGGTATAAAGCTCTAAAGACACACCTCAGAGCGGTATAAAGCTCTAAAGACACACCTCAGAGTGTATAAAGCTCTAAAGACACACTTCAGAGTGTACAAAGCTCTAAAGACACACCTCAGAGTGTATAAAGCTTTAAAGATACACCTCAGAGTGGTGTAAAGCCCTAAAGACACACCTCAGAGCGGTATAAAGCTCTAAAGACACACCTCAGAGTGTATAAAGCTCTAAAGACACACCTCAGAGTGTATAAAGCTCTAAATACACAACTCAGAGGGGTATAAAGCTCTAAAGACACACCTCAGAACGGTATAAAGCTCTAAAGACACACCTCAGAGTGTTATAAAGCTCTAAAGACACACCTCAGAGCGGTATAAAGCTCTAAAGATACACCTCAGAGTGTTATAAAGCTCTAAAGACACACCTCAGAGCAGTATAAAGCTCTAAAGACACACCTCAGAGCGGTATAAAGCTCTAAAGACACACCTCAGAGTGTATAAAGCTCTAAATACACAACTCAGAGGGGTATAAAGCTCTAAAGACACACCTCAGAACGGTATAAAGCTCTAAAGACACACCTCAGAGTGTTATAAAGCTCTAAAGACACACCTCAGAGCGGTATAAAGCTCTAAAGATACACCTCAGAGTGTTATAAAGCTCTAAAGACACATCTCAGAGCAGTATAAAGCTCTAAAGACACACCTGAGAGTGGTATAAAGCTCTAAAGACACACCTCAGAGTGTTATAAAGCTCTAAAGACACACCTCAGAGCGGTATAAAGCTCTAAAGACACACCTCAGAGCGGTATTAAGCTCTTAAGACACACCTCAGAGCGGTATAAAGCTCTAAAGACCAACTTGAGAGTGGTATAAAACTCTAAAGACACACCTCAGAGCGGTATAAAGCTCTAAAGACACACCTCAGAGTGTATAAAGCTCTAAAGACACACTTCAGAGTGTATAAAGCTCTAAAGACACACCTCAGAACGGTATAAAGCTCTAAAGACACACCTCAGAACGGTATAAAGCTCTAAAGACACACCTCAGAGTGTTATAAAGCTCTAAAGACACACCTCAGAGCGGTATAAAGCTCTAAAGACACACCTCAGAGTGGTATTAAGCTCTTAAGACACACCTCAGAGCGGTATAAAGCTCTAAAGACCAACTTGAGAGTGGTATAAAACTCTAAAGACACACCTCAGAGCGGTATAAAGCTCTAAAGACACACCTCAGAGTGTATAAAGCTTTAAAGACACACCTCAGAGTGGTGTAAAGCTCTAAAGAAACACCTCAGAGCGGTATAAAGCTCTAAAGACACATCTCAGAACGGTATAAAGCTCTAAATACACACCTCAGAGGGGTATAAAGCTCTAAAGACACACCTCAGAACGGTATAAAGCTCTAAAGACACACCTGAGAGCGGTATAAAGCTCTAAAGATACACCTAAGAGTGTTATAAAGCTCTAAAGACACACCTCAGAGCGGTATATAGCTCTAAAGACACACCTCAGAGTGTTATAAAGCTCTAAAGACACACCTCAGAGCGGTATAAAGCTCTAAAGACACACCTGAGAGCGGTATAACGCTCTAAAGACACACCTCAGAGTGTTATAAAGCTCTAAAGACACACCTCAGAGCGGTATAATGCTCTAAAGACAAACCTCAGAGCGGTATTAAGCTCTAAAAACAAACATTAGAGCAGTATAAAGCTCTAAAGACACACTTGAGAGTGGTATAAAGCTCTAAAAACACACATTAGAGCGGTATAATGCTCTAAAGACAAACCTCAGAGCGGTATTAAGCTCTAAAAACACACATTAGAGCGGTATAAAGCTCTAAAGACACACTTGAGAGCGGTATAAAGCTCTAAAGACACACTTCAGAGTGTTATAAAACTCTAAAGACACACCTCAGAGCGGTATAATGCTCTAAAGACAAACCTCAGAGCGGTATTAAGCTCTAAAAACACACATTAGAGCGGTATAAAGCTCTAAAGACACACTTGAGAGTGGTATAAAGCTCTAAAAACACACATTAGAGCGGTATAAAGCTCTAAAGACCAACTTGAGAGCGGTATAAAGCTCTAAAGACACACCTGAGAGCGGTATAAAGCTCTAAATACACACCTCAGAGTATTATAAAGCTCTAAAGACACACCTCAGGGCGGTATTAAGCTCTAAAAACACACATTAGAGCGGTATAAATCTCTAAAGACACACCTGAGAGCGGTATAAAGGTCTAAAGACACACCTGAGAGCGGTATAAAGCTCTAAAGACACACTTCAGAGTGTTATAAAGCTCTAAAGACAAACCTCAGAGTGGTATAATGCTCTAAAGACAAACCTCAGAGCGGTATTAAGCTCTAAAAACACACATTAGAGCGGTATAAAGCTCTAAAAACACACATTAGAGCGGAATAAAGCTCTAAAGACACACCTTAGAGCGGTATAAAGCTCTAAAGACACACCTGAGTGCGGTATAAAGCTCTAAAGACAAACCTCAGAGTGTTATAAAGCTCTAAAGACACACCTCAGAGCGGTATAAAGCTCTAAAGACACACCTCAGAGCGGTATTAAGCTCTAAACACACACCTAAGAGTGGTATAAAGCTCTAAAGACACACCTCAGAGTGGTATAAAGCTCTAAAGACACACCTCACAGTGTATAAAGCTCTAAAGACACACCTCAGAGTGGTATAAAGCTCTAAAGACACACTTGAGAGTGGTATAAAGCTCTAAAAACACACATTAGAGCGGTATAAAGCTCTAAAGACACACCTCAGAGCGGTATAAAGCTCTAAAGACACACCTCAGAGCGGTATTAAGCTCTAAACATACACCTCAGAGTGGTATAAAGCTCTAAAGACACACCTCAGAGTGGTATAAAGCTCTAAAGACACACCTCACAGTGTATAAAGCTCTAAAGACACACCTCAGAGCGGTATTAAGTTCTTGAGACACACCTCAGAGCGGTATAAAGCTCTAAAGACCAACTTGAGAGTGGTATAAAGCTCTAAAGACACACCTCAGAGCGGTATAAAGCTCTAAAGACACACCTCAGAGTGTATAAAGCTCTAAAGACACACCGTAGAGCAGTATAAAGCTCTAAAGACACACCTGAGAGTGGTATAAAGCTCTAAAGACACACCTCAGAGTGTTATAAAGCTCTAAAGACACACCTCAGAGCGGTATTAAGCTCTTAAGACACACCTCAGAGCGGTATAAAGCTCTAAAGACCAACTTGAGAGTGGTATAAAACTCTAAAGACACACCTCAGAGTGTATAAAGCTCTAAAGACACACTTCAGAGTGTATAAAGCTCTAAAGACACACCTCAGAGTGGTATAAAGCTCTAAAGACACACCTCAGAGTGTATAAAGCTCTAAAGACACACTTCAGAGTGTAAAAAGCTCTAAAGACACACCTCAGAGTGGTATAAAGCTCTAAAGACACACCTCAGAGTGTATAAAGCTTTAAAGATACACCTCAGAGTGGTGTAAAGCTCTAAAGACACACCTCAGAGCGGTATAAAGCTCTAAAGGCACACCTCAGAACGGTATAAAGCTCTAAAGACACACCTCAGAGTGTATAAAGCTCTAAAGACACACTTCAGAGTGTATAAAGCTCTAAAGACACACCTCAGAGTGGTATAAAGCTCTAAAGACACACCTCAGAGTGTATAAAGCTCTAAAGACACACTTCAGAGTGTAAAAAGCTCTAAAGACACACCTCAGAGTGGTATAAAGCTCTAAAGACACACCTCAGAGTGTATAAAGCTTTAAAGATACACCTCAGAGTGGTGTAAAGCTCTAAAGACACACCTCAGAGCGGTATAAAGCTCTAAAGGCACACCTCAGAACGGTATAAAGCTCTAAAGACACACCTCAGAGCGGTATAAAGCTCTAAAGACACACCTCAGAGTGTATAAAGCTCTAAATACACACCTCAGAGGGGTATAAAGCTCTAAAGACACACCTCAGAGTGTATAAAGCTCTAAATACACACCTCAGAACGGTATAAAGCTCTAAAGACACACCTGAGAGCGGTATAAAGCTCTAAAAACACACCTCAGAGTGTATAAAGCTTTAAAGACACACCTCAGAGTGTTATAAAGCTCTAAAGACACACCTCAGAACGGTATAAAGCTCTAAAGACACACCTCAGAGTGTTATAAAGCTCTAAAGACACACCGCAGAGCAGTATAAAGCTCTAAAGACACACCTGAGAGTGGTATAAAGCTCTAAAGACACACCTCAGAGTGTTATAAAGCTCTAAAGACACACCTCAGAGCGGTATAAAGCTCTAAAGACACACCTCACAGCGGTATTAAGCTCTTAAGACACACCTCAGAGCGGTATAAAGCTCTAAAGACCAACTTGAGAGTGGTATAAAACTCTAAAGACACACCTCAGAGCGGTATAAAGCTCTAAAGACACACCTCAGAGTGTATAAAGCTCTAAAGACACACTTAAGAGTGTATAAAGCTCTAAAGACACACCTCAGAGTGGTATAAAGCTCTAAAGACACACCTCAGAGTGTATAAAGCTTTAAAGACACACCTCAGAGTGGTGTAAAGCTCTAAAGACACACCTCAGAGCGGTATAAAGCTCTAAAGACACATCTCAGAACGGTATAAAGCTCTAAATACACACCTCAGAGGGGTATAAAGCTCTAAAGACACACCTCAGAACGGTATAAAGCTCTAAAGACACACCTGAGAGCGGTATAAAGCTCTAAAGATACACCTAAGAGTGTTATAAAGCTCTAAAGACACACCTCAGAGCGGTATATAGCTCTAAAGACACACCTCAGAGTGTATAAAGCTCTAAACACACACCTCAGAGTGGTATAACGCTCTAAAGACACACTTGAGAGTGGTATAAAGCTTCTAAAAACACACATTAGAGTGTTATAAAGCTCTAAAGACACACCTCAGAGCGGTATAAAGCTCTAAAGACACACCTCAGAGCGGTATTAAGCTCTTAAGACACACCTCAGAGCAGTATAAAGCTCTAAAGACCCACTTGAGAGTGGTATAAAGCTCTAAAGACACACCTCAGAGCGGTATAAAGCTCTAAAGACACACCTCAGAGTTTATAAAGCTCTAAAGACACACCTCAGAGCGGTATAAAGCTCTAAAGACACACCTCAGAGTGGTATAAAGCTCTAAAGACACACCTCAGAGTGTATAAAGCTTTAAAGATACACCTCAGATTGGTGTAAAGCTCTAAAGACACACCTCAGAGCGGTATAAAGCTCTAAAGGCACACCTCAGAACGGTATAAAGCTCTAAAGACACACCTCAGAGCGGTATAAAGCTCTAAAGACACACCTCAGAGTGTATAAACCTCTAAATACACACCTCAGAGGGGTATAAAGCTCTAAAGACACACCTCAGAACGGTATAAAGCTCTAAAGACACACCTGAGAGCGGTATAAAGCTCTAAAAACACACTTCAGAGTGTATAAAGCTTTAAAGACACACCTCAGAGTGTTATAAAACTCTAAAGACACACCTCAGAACGGTATATAGCTCTAAAGACACACCTCAGAGTGTTATAAAGCTCTAAAGACACACCGCAGAGCAGTATAAAGCTCTAAAGACACACCTGAGAGTGGTATAAAGCTCTAAAGACACACCTCAGAGTGTTATAAAGCTCTAAAGACACACCCTAGAGCGGTATAAAGCTCTAAAGACACACCTCAGAGCGGTATTAAGCTCTTAAGACACACCTCAGAGCGGTATAAAGCTCTAAAGACCAACTTGAGAGTGGTATAAAACTCTAAAGACACACCTCAGAGCGGTATAAAGCTCTAAAGACACACCTCAGAGTGTATAAAGCTCTAAAGACACACTTCAGAGTGTATAAAGCTCTAAAGACACACCTCAGAGTGGTATAAAGCTCTAAAGACACACCTCAGAGTGTATAAAGCTTTAAAGACACACCTCAGAGTGGTATAAAGCTCTAAATACACACCTCAGAGGGGTATAAAGCTCTAAAGACACACCTAAGAGTGTTATAAAGCTCTAAAGACACACCTCAGAGCGGTATATTGCTCTAAAGACACACCTCAGAGTGTATAAAGCTCTAAACACACACCTCAGAGTGGTATAAAGCTCTAAAGACACACTTGAGAGTGGTATAAAGCTTCTAAAAACACACATTAGAGCGGTATAAAGCTCTAAAGACACACCTCAGAGCGGTATAAAGCTCTAAAGACACACCTCAGAGCGGTATTAAGCTCTTAAGACACACCTCAGAGCAGTATAAAGCTCTAAAGACCCACTTGAGAGTGGTATAAAGCTCTAAAGACACACCTCAGAGCGGTATAAAGCTCTAAAGACACACCTCAGAGTGTATAAAGCTCTAAAGACACACCTCAGAGCGGTATAAAGCTCTAAAGACACACCTCAGAGCGGTATAATGCTCTAAAGACAAACCTCAGAGCAGTATTAAGCTCTAAAAACACACATTAGAGCGGTATAAAGCTCTAAAGACACACTTGAGAGTGGTATAAAGCTCTAAAAACACACATTAGAGCGGTATAAAGCTCTAAAGACCAACTTGAGAGCGGTATAAAGCTCTAAACACACCTGAGAGCGGTATAAAGCTCTAAAGACACACCTCAGAGTATTATAAAGCTCTAAAGACACACCTCAGGGCGGTATAATGCTCTAAAGACAAACCTCAGAGCGGTATTAAGCTCTAAAAACACACATTAGAGCGGTGTAAATCTCTAAAGACACACCTGAGAGCGGTATAAAGGTCTAAAGACACACCTGAGAGCGGTATAAAGCTCTAAAGACACACTTCAGAGTGTTATAAAGCTCTAAAGACAAACCTCAGAGCGGTATAATGCTCTAAAGACAAACCTCAGAGCGGTATTAAGCTCTAAAAACACACATTAGAGCGGTACAAAGCTCTAAAGACACACTTGAGAGTGGTATAAAGCTCTAAAAACACACATTAGAGCGGAATAAAGCTCTAAAGACACACCTTAGAGCGGTATAAAGCTCTAAAGACACACCTGAGTGCGGTATAAAGCTCTAAAGACACACCTCAGAGTGTTATAAAGCTCTAAAGACACACCCTAGAGCGGTATAAAGCTCTAAAGACACACCTCAGAGCGGTATTAAGCTCTTAAGACACACCTCAGAGCGGTATAAAGCTCTAAAGACCAACTTGAGAGTGGTATAAAACTCTAAAGACACACCTCAGAGCGGTATAAAGCTCTAAAGACACACCTCAGAGTGTATAAAGCTCTAAAGACACACTTCAGAGTGTATAAAGCTCTAAAGACACACCTCAGAGTGGTATAAAGCTCTAAAGACACACCTCAGAGTGTATAAAGCTTTAAAGACACACCTCAGAGTGTGTAAAGCTCTAAAGACACACCTCAGAGCGGTATAAAGCTCTAAAGACACATCTCAGAACGGTATAAAGCTCTAAATACACACCTCAGAGGGGTATAAAGCTCTAAAGACACACCTAAGAGTGTTATAAAGCTCTAAAGACACACCTCAGAGCGGTATATTGCTCTAAAGACACACCTCAGAGTGTATAAAGCTCTAAACACACACCTCAGAGTGTATAAAGCTCTAAAGACACACCTCAGAGCGGTATAAAGCTCTAAAGACACACCTCAGAGCGGTATAAATCTCTAAAGACACACCTGAGAGCGGTATAAAGCTCTAAAGACACACTTCAGAGTGTTATAAAGCTCTAAAGACACACCTCAGAGCGGTATAATGCTCTAAAGACAAACCTCAGAGCGGTATTAAGCTCTAAAAACACACATTAGAGCGGTATAAAGCTCTAAAGACACACTTGAGAGCGGTATAAAGCTCTAATGACACACTTCAGAGTGTTATAAAGCTCTAAAGACACACCTCAGAGCGGTATAATGCTCTAAAGACAAACCTCAGAGCAGTATTAAGCTCTAAAAACACACATTAGAGCGGTATAAAGCTCTAAAGACACACTTGAGAGTGGTATAAAGCTCTAAAAACACACATTAGAGCGGTATAAAGCTCTAAAGACCAACTTGAGAGCGGTATAAAGCTCTAAAGACACACCTGAGAGCGGTATAAAGCTCTAAAGACACACCTCAGAGTATTATAAAGCTCTAAAGACACACCTCAGGGCGGTATAATGCTGTAAAGACAAACCTCAGAGCGGTATTAAGCTCTAAAAACACACATTAGAGCGGTGTAAATCTCTAAAGACACACCTGAGAGCGGTATAAAGGTCTAAAGACACACCTGAGAGCGGTATAAAGCTCTAAAGACACACTTCAGAGTGTTATAAAGCTCTAAAGACAAACCTCAGAGCGGTATAATGCTCTAAAGACAAACCTCAGAGCGGTATTAAGCTCTAAAAACACACATTAGAGCGGTACAAAGCTCTAAAGACACACTTGAGAGTGGTATAAAGCTCTAAAAACACACATTAGAGCGGAATAAAGCTCTAAAGACACACCTTAGAGCAGTATAAAGCTCTAAAGACACACCTCAGAGTGTTATAAAGCTCTAAAGACACACCTCAGGGCGGTATAATGCTCTAAAGACAAACCTCAGAGCGGTATTAAGCTCTAAAAACACACATTAGAGCGGTATAAAGCTCTAAAGACACACCTCAGAGCGGTATAAAGCTCTAAAGACACACCTCAGAGCGGTATTAAGCTCTAAACACACACCTCAGAGTAGTATAAAGCTCTAAAGACACACCTCAGAGTGGTATAAAGCTCTAAAGACACACCTCACAGTGTATAAAGCTCTAAAGACACACCTCAGAGCGGTATTAAGTTCTTAAGACACACCTGAGAGTGGTATAAAGCTCTAAAGACACACCGTAGAGCAGTATAAAGCTCTAAAGACACACCTGAGAGTGGTATAAAGCTCTAAAGACACACCTCAGAGTGTTATAAAGCTCTAAAGACACACCTCAGAGCGGTATAAAGCTCTAAAGACACACCTCAGAGCGGTATTAAGCTCTTAAGACACACCTCAGAGCGGTATAAAGCTCTAAAGACCAACTTGAGAGTGGTATAAAACTCTAAAGACACACCTCAGAGCGGTATAAAGCTCTAAAGACACACCTCAGAGTGTATAAAGCTCTAAAGACACACTTCAGAGTGTATAAAGCTCTAAAGACACACCTCAGAGTGGTATAAAGCTCTAAAGACACACCTCAGAGTGTATAAAGCTCTAAAGACACACTTCAGAGTGTAAAAAGCTCTAAAGACACACCTCAGAGTGGTATAAAGCTCTAAAGACACACCTCAGAGTGTATAAAGCTTTAAAGATACACCTCAGAGTGGTGTAAAGCTCTAAAGACACACCTCAGAACGGTATAAAGCTCTAAAGACACACCTCAGAGCGGTATAAAGCTCTAAAGACACACCTCAGAGTGTATAAAGCTCTAAATACACACCTCAGAGGGGTATAAAGCTCTAAAGACACACCTCAGAACGGTATAAAGCTCTAAAGACACACCTGAGAGCGGTATAAAGCTCTAAAAACACACCTCAGAGTGTATAAAGCTTTAAAGACACACCTCAGAGTGTTATAAAGCTCTAAAGACACACCTCAGAACGGTATAAAGCTCTAAAGACACACCTCAGAGTGTTATAAAGCTCTAAAGACACACCGCAGAGCAGTATAAAGCTCTAAAGACACACCTGAGAGTGGTATAAAGCTCTAAAGACACACCTCAGAGTGTTATAAAGCTCTAAAGACACACCTCAGAGCGGTATAAAGCTCTAAAGACACACCTCAGAGCGGTATAAAGCTCTAAAGACACACCTCAGAGCGGTATTAAGCTCTTAAGACACACCTCAGAGCGGTATAAAGCTCTAAAGACCAACTTGAGAGTGGTATAAAACTCTAAAGACACACCTCAGAGCGGTATAAAGCTCTAAAGACACACCTCAGAGTGTATAAAGCTCTAAAGACACACTTAAGAGTGTATAAAGCTCTAAAGACACACCTCAGAGTGGTGTAAAGCTCTAAAGACACACCTCAGAGCGGTATAAAGCTCTAAAGACACATCTCAGAACGGTATAAAGCTCTAAATACACACCTCAGAGGGGTATAAAGCTCTAAAGACACACCTCAGAACGGTATAAAGCTCTAAAGACACACCTGAGAGCGGTATAAAGCTCTAAAGACACACTTCAGAGCGGTATATAGCTCTAAAGACACACCTCAGAGTGTATAAAGCTCTAAACACACACCTCAGAGTCGTATAAAGCTCTAAAGACACACTTGAGAGTGGTATAAAGCTTCTAAAAACACACATTAGAGCGGTATAAAGCTCTAAAGACACACCTCAGAGCGGTATAAAGCTCTAAAGACACACCTCAGAGCGGTATTAAGCTCTTAAGACACACCTCAGAGCAGTATAAAGCTCTAAAGACCCACTTGAGAGTGGTATAAAGCTCTAAAGACACACCTCAGAGCGGTATAAAGCTCTAAAGACACACCTCAGAGTTTATAAAGCTCTAAAGACACACCTCAGAGCGGTATAAAGCTCTAAAGACACACCTCAGAGTGTATAAAGCTCTAAAGACAAACTTCAGAGTGTAAAAAGCTCTAAAGACACACCTCAGAGTGGTATAAAGCTCTAAAGACACACCTCAGAGTGTATAAAGCTTTAAAGATACACCTCAGAGTGGTGTAAAGCTCTAAAGACACACCTCAGAGCGGTATAAAGCTCTAAAGGCACACCTCAGAACGGTATAAAGCTCTAAAGACACACCTCAGAGCGGTATAAAGCTCTAAAGACAAACCTCAGAGTGTATAAACCTCTAAATACACACCTCAGAGGGGTATAAAGCTCTAAAGACACACCTCAGAACGGTATAAAGCTCTAAAGACACACCTGAGAGCGGTATAAAGCTCTAAAAACACACTTCAGAGTGTATAAAGCTTTAAAGACACACCTCAGAGTGTTATAAAACTCTAAAGACACACCTCAGAACGGTATATAGCTCTAAAGACACACCTCAGAGTGTTATAAAGCTCTAAAGACACACCGCAGAGCAGTATAAAGCTCTAAAGACACACCTGAGAGTGGTATAAAGCTCTAAAGACACACCTCAGAGTGTTATAAAGCTCTAAAGACACACCCTAGAGCGGTATAAAGCTCTAAAGACACACCTCAGAGCGGTATAAAGCTCTAAAGACACACCTCAGAGTGTATAAAGCTCTAAAGACACACTTCAGAGTGTATAAAGCTCTAAAGACACACCTCAGAGTGTTATAAAGCTCTAAAGACACACCCTAGAGCGGTATAAAGCTCTAAAGACACACCTCAGAGCGGTATTAAGCTCTTAAGACACACCTCAGAGCGGTATAAAGCTCTAAAGACCAACTTGAGAGTGGTATAAAGCTCTAAATACACACCTCAGAGGGGTATAAAGCTCTAAAGACACACCTAAGAGTGTTATAAAGCTCTAAAGACACACCTCAGAGCGGTATATTGCTCTAAAGACACACCTCAGAGTGTATAAAGCTCTAAACACACACCTCAGAGTGGTATAAAGCTCTAAAGACACACTTGAGAGTGGTATAAAGCTTCTAAAAACACACATTAGAGCGGTATAAAGCTCTAAAGACACACCTCAGAGCGGTATAAAGCTCTAAAGACACACCTCAGAGCGGTATTAAGCTCTTAAGACACACCTCAGAGCAGTATAAAGCTCTAAAGACCCACTTGAGAGTGGTATAAAGCTCTAAAGACACACCTCAGAGCGGTATAAAGCTCTAAAGACACACCTCAGAGTGTATAAAGCTCTAAAGACACACCTCAGAGCGGTATAAAGCTCTAAAGACACACCTCAGAGCGGTATAAAGCTCTAAAGACCAACTTGAGAGTGGTATAAAGCTCTAAATACACACCTCAGAGCGGTATAAAGCTCTAAAGACACACCTCAGAACGGTATAAAGCTCTAAAGACACACCTCAGAGCGATATAAAGCTCTAAAGACACACCTCAGAGTGTATAAAGCTCTAAATACACACCTGAGAGGGGTATAAAGCTCTAAATACACACCTCAGAGGGGTATAAAGCTCTAAAGACACACCTAAGAGTGTTATAAAGCTCTAAAGACACACCTCAGAGCGGTATATTGCTCTAAAGACACACCTCAGAGTGTATAAAGCTCTAAAGACACACCTCAGAGCGGTATAAAGCTCTAGAGACACACTTCAGAGTGTTATAAAGCTCTAAAGACACACCTCAGAGCGGTATAATGCTCTAAAGACAAACCTCAGAGCGGTATTAAGCTCTAAAAACACACATTAGAGCGGTATAAAGCTCTAAAGACACACTTGAGAGAGGTATAAAGCTCTAAAGACACACTTCAGAGTGTTATAAAGCTCTAAAGACACACCTCAGAGCGGTATAATGCTCTAAAGACAAACCTCAGAGCAGTATTAAGCTCTAAAAACACACATTAGAGCGGTATAAAGCTCTAAAGACACACTTGAGAGTGGTATAAAGCTCTAAAAACACACATTAGAGCGGTATAAAGCTCTAAAGACCAACTTGAGAGCGGTATAAAGCTCTAAAGACACACCTGAGAGCGGTATAAAGCTCTAAAGACACACCTCAGAGTATTATAAAGCTCTAAAGACACACCTCAGGGCGGTATAATGCTCTAAAGACAAACCTCAGAGCGGTATTAAGCTCTAAAAACACACATTAGAGCGGTGTAAATCTCTAAAGACACACCTGAGAGCGGTATAAAGGTCTAAAGACACACTTCAGAGTGTTATAAAGATCTAAAGACAAACCTCAGAGCGGTATAATGCTCTAAAGACAAACCTCAGAGCGGTATTAAGCTCTAAAAACACACATTAGAGCGGTACAAAGCTCTAAAGACACACTTGAGAGTGGTATAAAGCTCTAAAAACACACATTGGAGCGGAATAAAGCTCTAAAGACACACCTTAGAGCAGTATAAAGCTCTAAAGACACAACTGAGTGCGGTATAAAGCTCTAAAGACACACCTCAGAGTGTTATAAAACTCTAAAGACACACCTCAGAACGGTATATAGCTCTAAAGACACACCTCAGAGTGTTATAAAGCTCTAAAGACACACCGCAGAGCAGTATAAAGCTCTAAAGACACACCTGAGAGTGGTATAAAGCTCTAAAGACACACCTCAGAGTGTTATAAAGCTCTAAAGACACACCCTAGAGCGGTATAAAGCTCTAAAGACACACCTCAGAGCGGTATAAAGCTCTAAAGACACACCTCAGAGTGTATAAAGCTCTAAAGACACACTTCAGAGTGTATAAAGCTCTAAAGACACACCTCAGAGTGTTATAAAGCTCTAAAGACACACCCTAGAGCGGTATTAAGCTCTTAAGACACACCTCAGAGCGGTATAAAGCTCTAAAGACCAACTTGAGAGTGGTATAAAGCTCTAAATACACACCTCAGAGGGGTATAAAGCTCTAAAGACACACCTAAGAGTGTTATAAAGCTCTAAAGACACACCTCAGAGCGGTATATTGCTCTAAAGACACACCTCAGAGTGTATAAAGCTCCTAACACACACCTCAGAGTGGTATAAAGCTCTAAAGACACACTTGAGAGTGGTATAAAGCTTCTAAAAACACACATTAGAGCGGTATAAAGCTCTAAAGACACACCTCAGAGCGGTATAAAGCTCTAAAGACACACCTCAGAGCGGTATAAAGCTCTAAAGACAAACCTCAGAGTGGTATAAAGCTCTAAAGACCCACTTGAGAGTGGTATAAAGCTCTAAAGACACACCTCAGAGCGGTATAAAGCTCTAAAGACACACCTCAGAGTGTATAAAGCTCTAAAGACACACCTCAGAGCGGTATAAAGCTCTAAAGACACACCTCAGAGCGGTATAAATCTCTAAAGACACACCTCAGAGCGGTATTAAGCTCTTAAGACACACCTCAGAGCGGTATAAAGCTCTAAAGACCAACTTGAGAGTGGTATAAAGCTCTAAATACACACCTCAGAGCGGTATAAAGCTCTAAAGACACACCTCAGAACGGTATAAAGCTCTAAAGACACACCTCAGAGC
Organism: Eucyclogobius newberryi; assembly: GCF_026437365.1. Classification (NCBI taxonomy): domain Eukaryota; kingdom Metazoa; phylum Chordata; class Actinopteri; order Gobiiformes; family Gobiidae; genus Eucyclogobius; species Eucyclogobius newberryi. The sequence goes on from NW_027316167.1 coordinate 43,433,594, forward strand.
GGTATAAAGCTCTAAAGACACACCTCAGAGTGTATAAAGCTCTAAATACACACCTGAGAGGGGTATAAAGCTCTAAATACACACCTCAGAGGGGTATAAAGCTCTAAAGACACACCTAAGAGTGTTATAAAGCTCTAAAGACACACCTCAGAGCGGTATATTGCTCTAAAGACACACCTCAGAGTGTATAAAGCTCCTAACACACACCTCAGAGTGGTATAAAGCTCTAAAGACACACTTGAGAGTGGTATAAAGCTTCTAAAAACACACATTAGAGCGGTATAAAGCTCTAAAGACACACCTCAGAGCGGTATAAAGCTCTAAAGACACACCTCAGAGCGGTATAAAGCTCTAAAGACAAACCTCAGAGTGGTATAAAGCTCTAAAGACCCACTTGAGAGTGGTATAAAGCTCTAAAGACACACCTCAGAGCGGTATAAAGCTCTAAAGACACACCTCAGAGTGTATAAAGCTCTAAAGACACACCTCAGAGCGGTATAAAGCTCTAAAGACACACCTCAGAGCGGTATTAAGCTCTTAAGACACACCTCAGAGCGGTATAAAGCTCTAAAGACCAACTTGAGAGTGGTATAAAGCTCTAAATACACACCTCAGAGCGGTATAAAGCTCTAAAGACACACCTCAGAACGGTATAAAGCTCTAAAGACACACCTCAGAGCGGTATAAAGCTCTAAAGACACACCTCAGAGTGTATAAAGCTCTAAATACACACCTGAGAGGGGTATAAAGCTCTAAATACACACCTCAGAGGGGTATAAAGCTCTAAAGACACACCTAAGAGTGTTATAAAGCTCTAAAGACACACCTCAGAGCGGTATATTGCTCTAAAGACACACCTCAGAGTGTATAAAGCTCTAAACACACACCTGAGAGCGGTATAAAGCTCTAAAGACACACTTCAGAGTGTTATAAAGCTCTAAAGACACACCTCAGAGCGGTATAATGCTCTAAAGACAAACCTCAGAGCAGTATTAAGCTCTAAAAACACACATTAGAGCGGTATAAAGCTCTAAAGACACACTTGAGAGTGGTATAAAGCTCTAAAAACACACATTAGAGCGGTATAAAGCTCTAAAGACCAACTTGAGAGCGGTATAAAGCTCTAAAGACACTCCTGAGAGCGGTATAAACTGTAAAGACACACCTCAGAGTATTATAAAGCTCTAAAGACACACCTCAGGGCGGTATAATGCTCTAAAGACAAACCTCAGAGCGGTATTAAGCTCTAAAAACACACATTAGAGCGGTGTAAATCTCTAAAGACACACCTGAGAGCGGTATAAAGGTCTAAAGACACACCTGAGAGCGGTATAAAGCTCTAAAGACACACTTCAGAGTGTTATAAAGATCTAAAGACAAACCTCAGAGCGGTATAATGCTCTAAAGACAAACCTCAGAGCGGTATTAAGCTCTAAAAACACACATTAGAGCGGTACAAAGCTCTAAAGACACACTTGAGAGTGGTATAAAGCTCTAAAAACACACATTGGAGCGGAATAAAGCTCTAAAGACACACCTTAGAGCGGTATAAAGCTCTAAAGACACACCTGAGTGCGGTATAAAGCTCTAAAGACACACCTCAGAGTGTTATAAAGCTCTAAAGACACACCGCAGAGCAGTATAAAGCTCTAAAGACACACCTGAGAGTGGTATAAAGCTCTAAAGACACACCTCAGAGTGTTATAAAGCTCTAAAGACACACCTCAGAGCGGTATAAAGCTCTAAAGACACACCTCAGAGCGGTATTAAGCTCTTAAGACACACCTCAGAGCGGTATAAAGCTCTAAAGACCAACTTGAGAGTGGTATAAAACTCTAAAGACACACCTCAGAGCGGTATAAAGCTCTAAAGACACACCTCAGAGTGTATAAAGCTCTAAAGACACACTTAAGAGTGTATAAAGCTCTAAAGACACACCTCAGAGTGGTATAAAGCTCTAAAGACACACCTCAGAGTGTATAAAGCTTTAAAGACACACCTCAGAGTGGTGTAAAGCTCTAAAGACACACCTCAGAGCGGTATAAAGCTCTAAAGACACATCTCAGAACGGTATAAAGCTCTAAATACACACCTCAGAGGGGTATAAAGCTCTAAAGACACACCTGAGAGCGGTATAAAGCTCTAAAGATACACCTAAGAGTGTTATAAAGCTCTAAAGACACACCTCAGAGCGGTATATAGCTCTAAAGACACACCTCAGAGCGGTATAAAGCTCTAAACACACACCTCAGAGTGGTATAAAGCTCTAAAGACACACTTGAGAGTGGTATAAAGCTTCTAAAAACACACATTAGAGCGGTATAAAGCTCTAAAGACACACCTCAGAGCGGTATTAAGCTCTTAAGACACACCTCAGAGCAGTATAAAGCTCTAAAGACCCACTTGAGAGTGGTATAAAGCTCTAAAGACACACCTCAGAGCGGTATAAAGCTCTAAAGACACACCTCAGAGTTTATAAAGCTCTAAAGACACACCTCAGAGCGGTATAAAGCTCTAAAGACACACCTCAGAGTGTATAAAGCTCTAAAGACAAACTTCAGAGTGTAAAAAGCTCTAAAGACACACCTCAGAGTGGTATAAAGCTCTAAAGACACACCTCAGAGTGTATAAAGCTTTAAAGATACACCTCAGAGTGGTGTAAAGCTCTAAAGACACACCTCAGAGCGGTATAAAGCTCTAAAGGCACACCTCAGAACGGTATAAAGCTCTAAAGACACACCTCAGAGCGGTATAAAGCTCTAAAGACACACCTCAGAGTGTATAAAACTCTAAATACACACCTCAGAGGGGTATAAAGCTCTAAAGACACACCTCAGAACGGTATAAAGCTCTAAAGACACACCTGAGAGCGGTATAAAGCTCTAAAAACACACTTCAGAGTGTATAAAGCTTTAAAGACACACCTCAGAGTGTTATAAAACTCTAAAGACACACCTCAGAACGGTATATAGCTCTAAAGACACACCTCAGAGTGTTATAAAGCTCTAAAGACACACCCTAGAGCGGTATAAAGCTCTAAAGACACACCTCAGAGCGGTATTAAGCTCTTAAGACACACCTCAGAGCGGTATAAAGCTCTAAAGACCAACTTGAGAGTGGTATAAAACTCTAAAGACACACCTCAGAGCGGTATAAAGCTCTAAAGACACACCTCAGAGTGTATAAAGCTCTAAAGACACACTTCAGAGTGTATAAAGCTCTAAAGACACACCTCAGAGTGGTATAAAGCTCTAAAGACACACCTCAGAGTGTATAAAGCTTTAAAGACACACCTCAGAGTGGTGTAAAGCTCTAAAGACACACCTCAGAGCGGTATAAAGCTCTAAAGACACATCTCAGAACGGTATAAAGCTCTAAATACACACCTCAGAGGGGTATAAAGCTCTAAAGACACACCTAAGAGTGTTATAAAGCTCTAAAGACACACCTCAGAGCGGTATATTGCTCTAAAGACACACCTCAGAGTGTATAAAGCTCTAAACACACACCTCAGAGTGGTATAAAGCTCTAAAGACACACTTGAGAGTGGTATAAAGCTTCTAAAAACACACATTAGAGCGGTATAAAGCTCTAAAGACACACCTCAGAGCGGTATAAAGCTCTAAAGACACACCTCAGAGCGGTATTAAGCTCTTAAGACACACCTCAGAGCAGTATAAAGCTCTAAAGACCCACTTGAGAGTGGTATAAAGCTCTAAAGACACACCTCAGAGCGGTATAAAGCTCTAAAGACACACCTCAGAGTGTATAAAGCTCTAAAGACACACCTCAGAGCGGTATAAAGCTCTAAAGACACACCTCAGAGCGGTATAAATCTCTAAAGACACACCTGAGAGCGGTATAAAGCTCTAAAGACACACTTCAGAGTGTTATAAAGCTCTAAAGACACACCTCAGAGCGGTATTAAGCTCTAAAAACACACATTAGAGCGGTATAAAGCTCTAAAGACACACATTAGAGCGGTATAAAGCTCTAAAGACACACTTGAGAGCGGTATAAAGCTCTAAAGACACACTTCAGAGTGTTATAAAGCTCTAAAGACACACCTCAGAGCGGTATAATGCTCTAAAGACAAACCTCAGAGCAGTATTAAGCTCTAAAAACACACATTAGAGCGGTATAAAGCTCTAAAGACCAACTTGAGAGCGGTATAAAGCTCTAAAGACACACCTGAGAGCGGTATAAAGCTCTAAAGACACACCTCAGAGTATTATAAAGCTCTAAAGACACACCTCAGGGCGGTATAATGCTCTAAAGACAAACCTCAGAGCGGTATTAAGCTCTAAAAACACACATTAGAGCGGTGTAAATCTCTAAAGACACACCTGAGAGCGGTATAAAGGTCTAAAGACACACCTGAGAGCGGTATAAAGCTCTAAAGACACACTTCAGAGTGTTATAAAGCTCTAAAGACAAACCTCAGAGCGGTATAATGCTCTAAAGACAAACCTCAGAGCGGTATTAAGCTCTAAAAACACACATTAGAGCGGTACAAAGCTCTAAAGACACACTTGAGAGTGGTATAAAGCTCTAAAAACACACATTAGAGCGGAATAAAGCTCTAAAGACACACCTTAGAGCGGTATAAAGCTCTAAAGACACACCTGAGTGCGGTATAAAGCTCTAAAGACACACCTCAGAGTGTTATAAAGCTCTAAAGACACACCTCAGGGCGGTATAATGCTCTAAAGACAAACCTCAGAGCGGTATTAAGCTCTAAAAACATACATTAGAGCGGTATAAAGCTCTAAAGACACACCTCAGAGCGGTATAAAGCTCTAAAGACACACCTCAGAGCGGTATTAAGCTCTAAATATACACCTCAGAGTGGTATAAAGCTCTAAAGACACACCTCAGAGTGGTATAAAGCTCTAAAGACACACCTCAGAGTGTATAAAGCTCTAAAGACACACCTCAGAGCGGTATTAAGTTCTTAAGACACACCTCAGAGCGGTATAAAGCTCTAAAGACACACCTCAGAGTGTATAAAGCTCTAAAGACACACTTCAGAGTGTAAGAAGCTCTAAAGACACACCTCAGAGTGGTGTAAAGCTCTAAAGACACACCTCAGACCGGTATAAAGCTCTAAAGGCACACATCAGAATGGTATAAAGCTCTAAAGACACACCTCAGAGCGGTATAAAGCTCTAAAGACACACCTCAGAGTGTATAAAGCTCTAAATACACACCTCAGAGGGGTATAAAGCTCTAAAGACACACCTCAGAACGGTATAAAGCTCTAAAGACACACCTGAAAGCGGTATAAAGCTCTAAAAACACACTTCAGAGTGTATAAAGCTTTAAAGACACACCTCAGAGTGTTATAAAGCTCTAAAGACACACCTCAGAACGGTATAAAGCTCTAAAGACACACCTCAGAGTGTTATAAAGCTCTAAAGACACACCTCAGAGCGGTATAAAGCTCTAAAGACACACCTCAGAGCAGTATAAAGCTCTAAAGACACACCTCAGAGCGGTATAAAGCTCTAAAGACACACCTCAGAGCGGTATTAAGCTCTTAAGACACACCTCAGAGCTGTATAAAGCTCTAAAGACCAACTTGAGAGTGGTATAAAACTCTAAAGACACACCTCAGAGCGGTATAAAGCTCTAAAGACACACCTCAGAGTGTATAAAGCTCTAAAGACACACTTCAGAGTGGTATAAAGCTCTAAAGACACACCTCAGAGTGTATAAAGCTTTAAAGACACACCTCAGAGTGGTGTAAAGCTCTAAAGACAAACCTCAGAGTGTATAAAGCTCTAAAGACACACCTCAGAACGGTATAAAGCTCTAAAGACACACCTGAGAGCGGTATAAAGCTCTAAAGATACACCTAAGAGTGTTATAAAGCTCTAAAGACACACCTCAGAGCGGTATATAGCTCTAAAGACACACCTCAGAGTGTATAAAGCTCTAAACACACACCTCAGAGTGGTATAAAGCTCTAAAGACACACCTCAGAGTTGTATAAAGCTCTAAAGACACACCTCAGAGTGTTATAAAGCTCTAAAGACACACCTCAGAGCAGTATAAAGCTCTAAAGACACACCTCAGAGCGGTATAAAGCTCTAAAGACACACCAGAGAGCGGTATAAAGCTCTAAAGACACACCTCAGAGCGGTATAATGCTCTAAAGACAAACCTCAGGGCGGTATTAAGCTCTTAAGACACACCTCAGAGCAGTATAAAGCTCTAAAGACCCACCTCAGAGTGTTATAAAGCTCTAAACACACACCTCAGAGCGGTATAATGCTCTAAAGACAAACCTCAGGGCGGTATTAAGCTCTTAAGACACACCTCAGAGCAGTATAAAGCTCTAAAGACCCACTTGAGAGTGGTATAAAGCTCTAAAGACACACCTCAGAGCGGCATAAAGCTCTAAAGACACACCTCAGAGTGTATAAAGCTCTAAAGACACACCTCAGAGCGGTATAAAGCTCTAAAGACACACCTCAGAGCGGCATAAATCTCTAAAGACACACCTGAGAGCGGTATAAAGCTCTAAAGACACACTTCAGGGTGTTATAAAGCTCTAAAGACACACCTCAGAGCGGTATAATGCTCTAAAGACAAACCTCAGAGCGGTATTAAGCTCTAAAAACACATATTAGAGCGGTATAAAGCTCTAAAGACAAACTTGAGAGTGGTATAAAGCTCTAAAAACACACATTAGAGCGGTATAAAGCTCTAAAGACACACCTTAGAGCGGTATAAAGCTCTAAAGACACACCTGAGAGCGGTATAAAGCTCTAAAGACACACCTCAGAGTGTTATAAAGCTCTAAAGACACACCCCAGGGCGGTATAATGCTCTAAAGACACACATTAGAGCGGTACAAAGCTCTAAAGACACACTTGAGAGTGGTATAAAGCTCTAAAAACACACATTAGAGCGGAATAAAGCTCTAAAGACACACCTTAGAGCGGTATAAAGCTCTAAAGACACACCTGAGTGCGGTATAAAGCTCTAAAGACACACCTCAGAGTGTTATAAAGCTCTAAAGACACACCTCAGGGCGGTATAATGCTCTAAAGACAAACCTCAGAGCGGTATTAAGCTCTAAAAACACACATTAGAGCGGTATAAAGCTCTAAAGACACACCTCAGAGCGGTATAAAGCTCTAAAGACACACCTCAGAGTGGTATTAAGCTCTAAACACACACCTCAGAGTGGTATAAAGCTCTAAAGACACACCTCAGAGTGGTATAAAGCTCTAAAGACACACCTCACAGTGTATAAAGCTCTAAAGACACACCTCAGAGCGGTATAAAGCTCTAAAGACCAACTTGAGAGTGGTATAAAGCTCTAAAGACACACCTCAGAGCGGTATAAAGCTCTAAAGACACACCTCAGAGTGTATAAAGCTCTAAAGACACACTTCAGAGTGTAAGAAGCTCTAAAGACACACCTCAGAGTGGTGTAAAGCTCTAAAGACACACCTCAGACCGGTATAAAGCTCTAAAGGCACACATCAGAATGGTATAAAGCTCTAAAGACACACCTCAGAGTGGTATAAAGCTCTAAAGACACACCTCAGAGTGTATAAAGCTCTAAATACACACCTCAGAGGGGTATAAAGCTCTAAAGACACACCTCAGAACGGTATAAAGCTCTAAAGACACACCTCAGAGCGGTATAAAGCTCTAAAGACACACCTCAGAGTGTAAAAAGCTCTAAATACACACCTCAGAAGGGGTATAAAGCTCTAAAGACACACCTCAGAACGGTATAAAGCTCTAAAGACACACCTGAGAGCGGTATAAAGCTCTAAAAACACACTTCAGAGTGTATAAAGCTTTAAAGACACACCTCAGAGTGTTATAAAGCTCTAAAGACACACCTCAGAACGGTATAAAGCTCTAAAGACACACCTCAGAGTGTTATAAAGCTCTAAAGACACACCTCAGAGCGGTATAAAGCTCTAAAGACATACCTCAGAGCAGTATAAAGCTCTAAAGACACACCTGAGAGTGGTATAAAGCTCTAAAGACACACCTCAGAGTGTTATAAAGCTCTAAAGACACACCTCAGAACGGTATAAAGCTCTAAAGACACACCTCAGAGTGTTATAAAGCTCTAAAGACACACCTCAGAGCGGTATAAAGCTCTAAAGACACACCTCAGAGCAGTATAAAGCTCTAAAGACACACCTCAGAGCGGTATAAAGCTCTAAAGACACACCTCAGAGCGGTATTAAGCTCTTAAGACACACCTCAGAGCGGTATAAAGCTCTAAAGACCAACTTGAGAGTGGTATAAAACTCTAAAGACACACCTCAGAGCGGTATAAAGCTCTAAAGACACACCTCAGAGTGTATAAAGCTCTAAAGACACACTTCAGAGTGGTATAAAGCTCTAAAGACACACCTCAGAGTGTATAAAGCTTTAAAGACACACCTCAGAGTGGTGTAAAGCTCTAAAGACACACCTCAGAGTGTATAAAGCTCTAAAGACACACCTCAGAACGGTATAAAGCTCTAAAGACACACCTGAGAGCGGTATAAAGCTCTAAAGATACACCTAAGAGTGTTATAAAGCTCTAAAGACACACCTCAGAGCGGTATATAGCTCTAAAGACACACCTCAGAGTGTATAAAGCTCTAAACACACACCTCAGAGTGGTATAAAGCTCTAAAGACACACCTCAGAGTTGTATAAAGCTCTAAAGACACACCTCAGAGTGTTATAAAGCTCTAAAGACACACCTCAGAGCAGTATAAAGCTCTAAAGACACACCTCAGAGCGGTATAAAGCTCTAAAGACACACCAGAGAGCGGTATAAAGCTCTAAAGACACACCTCAGAGTGTTATAAAGCTCTAAACACACACCTCAGAGCGGTATAATGCTCTAAAGACAAACCTCAGGGCGGTATTAAGCTCTTAAGACACACCTCAGAGCAGTATAAAGCTCTAAAGACCCACTTGAGAGTGGTATAAAGCTCTAAAGACACACCTCAGAGCGGCATAAAGCTCTAAAGACACACCTCAGAGTGTATAAAGCTCTAAAGACACACCTCAGAGCGGTATAAAGCTCTAAAGACACACCTCAGAGCGGCATAAATCTCTAAAGACACACCTGAGAGCGGTATAAAGCTCTAAAGACCAACTTGAGAGTGGTATAAAACTCTAAAGACACACCTCAGAGCGGTATAAAGCTCTAAAGACACACCTCAGAGTGTATAAAGCTCTAAAGACACACTTCAGAGTGGTATAAAGCTCTAAAGACACACCTCAGAGTGTATAAAGCTTTAAAGACACACCTCAGAGTGGTGTAAAGCTCTAAAGACACACCTCAGAGTGTATAAAGCTCTAAAGACACACCTCAGAACGGTATAAAGCTCTAAAGACACACCTGAGAGCGGTATAAAGCTCTAAAGATACACCTAAGAGTGTTATAAAGCTCTAAAGACACACCTCAGAGCGGTATATAGCTCTAAAGACACACCTCAGAGTGTATAAAGCTCTAAACACACACCTCAGAGTGGTATAAAGCTCTAAAGACACACCTCAGAGTTGTATAAAGCTCTAAAGACACACCTCAGAGTGTTATAAAGCTCTAAAGACACACCTCAGAGCAGTATAAAGCTCTAAAGACACACCTCAGAGCGGTATAAAGCTCTAAAGACACACCAGAGAGCGGTATAAAGCTCTAAAGACACACCTCAGAGTGTTATAAAGCTCTAAACACACACCTCAGAGCGGTATAATGCTCTAAAGACAAACCTCAGGGCGGTATTAAGCTCTTAAGACACACCTCAGAGCAGTATAAAGCTCTAAAGACCCACTTGAGAGTGGTATAAAGCTCTAAAGACACACCTCAGAGCGGCATAAAGCTCTAAAGACACACCTCAGAGTGTATAAAGCTCTAAAGACACACCTCAGAGCGGTATAAAGCTCTAAAGACACACCTCAGAGCGGCATAAATCTCTAAAGACACACCTGAGAGCGGTATAAAGCTCTAAAGACACACTTCAGGGTGTTATAAAGCTCTAAAGACACACCTCAGAGCGGTATAATGCTCTAAAGACAAACATCAGAGCGGTATTAAGCTCTAAAAACACATATTAGAGCGGTATAAAGCTCTAAAGACAAACTTGAGAGTGGTATAAAGCTCTAAAAACACACATTAGAGCGGTATAAAGCTCTAAAGACACACCTTAGAGCGGTATAAAGCTCTAAAGACACACCTGAGAGCGGTATAAAGCTCTAAAGACACACCTCAGAGTGTTATAAAGCTCTAAAGACACACCCCAGGGCGGTATAATGCTCTAAAGACAAACCTCAGAACGGTATAAAGCTCTAAAAACACACATTAGAGCGGTATAAAGCTCTAATGACACACCTCAGAGCGGTATAAAGCTCTAAACACACACCTCAGAGTGTATAAAGCTCTTAAGACACACCTGAGAGTGGTATAAAGCTCTAAAGACCAACTTGAGAGTGGTGTAAAGCTCTAAAGACACACCTCAGAGCGGTATAAAGCTCTAAAGACACACCTCAGAGGGGTATAAAGCTCTAAAGACACACCTCAGAATGGTATAAAGCTCTAAAGACACACCTGAGAGCGGTATAAAGCTCTAAAGATACACATTAGAGCAGTATAAAGCTCTAAAGACACACTTGAGAGTGGTATAAAGCTCTAAAAACACACATTAGAGCGGTATAAAGCTCTAAAGACACACCTCAGAGCGGTATAAAGCTCTAAAGACACACCTCAGAGCAGTATAAAGCTCTAAAGACACACCTCAGAGCGGTATAAAGCTCTAAAGACACACCTCAGAGCGGTATTAAGCTCTTAAGACACACCTCAGAGCAGTATAAAGCTCTAAAGACCCACTTGAGAGTGGTATAAAGCTCTAAAGACACACCTCAGGGCGGTATAATGCTCTAAAGACAAACCTCAGAGCGGTATTAAGCTCTAAAAGCACACATTAGAGCGGTATAAATCTCTAAAGACACACCTGAGAGCGGTATAAAGGTCTAAAGACACACCTGAGAGCGGTATAAAGCTTTAAAGACACACTTCAGAGTGTTATAAAGCTCTAAAGACAAACCTCAGAGCGGTATTAAGCTCTAAAAACACACATTAGAGCAGTATAAAGCTCTAAAGACACACTTGAGAGTGGTATAAAGCTCTAAAAACACACATTAGAGCGGAATAAAGCTCTAAAGACACACCTTAGAGCGGTATAAAGCTCTAAAGACACACCTGAGTGCGGTATAAAGCTCTAAAGACACACCTCAGAGGGTTATAAAGCTCTAAAGACACACCTCAGGGCGGTATAATGCTCTAAAGACAAACCTCAGAGCGGTATTAAGCTCTAAAAACACACATTAGAGCGGTATAAAGCTCTAAAGACACACTTGAGAGTGGTATAAAGCTCTGAAAACACACATTAGAGCGGTATAAAGCTCCAAAGACACACCTCAGAGCGGTATAAAGCTCTAAAGACACACCTCAGAGCGGTATTAAGCTCTAAACACACACCTCAGAGTGGTATAAAGCTCTAAAGACACACCTCAGAGTGGTAAAAAGCTCTAAAGACACACCTCAGAGCGGTATTAAGTTCTTAAGACACACCTCAGAGCGGTATAAAGCTCTAAAGACCAACTTGAGAGTGGTATAAAGCTCTAAAGACACACCTCAGAGTGGTATAAAGCTCTAAAGACACACCTCAGAGTGGTATAAAGCTCTAAAGACACACCTCACAGTGTATAAAGCTCTAAAGACACACCTCAGAGCGGTATTAAGTTCTTAAGACACACCTCAGAGCGGTATAAAGCTCTAAAGACCAACTTGAGAGTGGTATAAAGCTCTAAAGACACACCTCAGAGTGGTATAAAGCTCTAAAGACACACCTCAGAGTGTATAAAGCTTTAAAGATACACCTCAGAGTGGTGTAAAGCTCTAAAGACACACCTCAGAACGGTATAAAGCTCTAAAGACACACCTCAGAGCGGTAAAAAGCTCTAAAGACACACCTCAGAGTGTATAAAGCTCTAAATACACACCTCAGAGGGGTATAAAGCTCTAAAGACACACCTCAGAACGGTATAAAGCTCTAAAGACACACCTGAGAGCGGTATAAAGCTCTAAAGACACATCTCAGAACGGTATAAAGCTCTAAAGACACACCTCAGAGTGTTATAAAGCTCTAAAGACACACCTCAGAGCGGTATAAAGCTCTAAAGACACACCTCAGAACGGTATAAAGCTCTAAAGACACACCTCAGAGTGTATAAAGCTCTAAAGACACACCTCAGAGTTGTATAAAGCTCTAAAGACACACCTCAGAGCGGTATAAAGCTCTAAAGACACACCTTAGCGCGGTATAAAGCTCTAAAGACACACTTGAGAGTGGTATAAAGCTCTAAAGACACACCTCAGAGTGTATAAAGCTTTAAAGACACACCTCAGAGCGGTATAAAGCTCTAAAGACACACCTCAGAGTGTTATAAAGCTCTAAACACACACCTCAGAGCGGTATAAAGCTCTAAAGACACACCTCAGAGCGGTATTAAGCTCTAAAGAGACACTTGAGAGTTGTATAAAGCTCTAAAGACACACCTCAGAGCCGTATAAAGTTCTAAAGACACACCTCAGAGCGGTATAAAGCTCTAAAGACACACCTCAGAACGGTATAAAGCTCTAAAGAAACACCTCAGAGCGGTATAAAGCTCTAAAGACACACCTCAGAGTGGTATAAAGCTCTAAAGACACACCTCAGAGTGTATAAAGCTCTAAAGACACACTTCAGAGCGGTATAAAGCTCTAAAGACACACCTTAGCGCGGTATAAAGCTCTAAAGACACACTTGAGAGTGGTATAAAGCTCTAAAGACACACCTCAGAGTGTATAAAGCTCTTAAGACACACCTGAGAGTGGTATAAAGCTCTAAAGACCAACTTGAGAGTGGTGTAAAGCTCTAAAGACACACCTCAGAGCGGTATAAAGCTCTAAAGACACACCTCAGAGGGGTATAAAGCTCTAAAGACACACCTCAGAATGGTATAAAGCTCTAAAGACACACCTGAGAGCGGTATAAAGCTCTAAAGATACACATTAGAGCAGTATAAAGCTCTAAAGACACACTTGAGAGTGGTATAAAGCTCTAAAAACACACATTAGAGCGGTATAAAGCTCTAAAGACACACCTCAGAGCGGTATAAAGCTCTAAAGACACACCTCAGAGCAGTATAAAGCTCTAAAGACACACCTCAGAGCGGTATTAAGCTCTTAAGACACAACTCAGAGCAGTATAAAGCTCTAAAGACCCACTTGAGAGTGGTATAAAGCTCTAAAGACACACCTCAGGGCGGTATAATGCTCTAAAGACAAACCTCAGAGCGGTATTAAGCTCTAAAAGCACACATTAGAGCGGTATAAATCTCTAAAGACACACCTGAGAGCGGTATAAAGGTCTAAAGACACACCTGAGAGCGGTATAAAGCTTTAAAGACACACTTCAGAGTGTTATAAAGCTCTAAAGACAAACCTCAGAGCGGTATAATGCTCTAAAGACAAACCTCAGAGCGGTATTAAGCTCTAAAAACACACATTAGAGCGGTATAAAGCTCTAAAGACACACTTGAGAGTGGTATAAAGCTCTAAAAACACACATTAGAGCGGAATAAAGCTCTAAAGACACACCTTAGAGCGGTATAAAGCTCTAAAGACACACCTGAGTGCGGTATAAAGCTCTAAAGACACACCTCAGAGTGTTATAAAGCTCTAAAGACACACCTCAGGGCGGTATAATGCTCTAAAGACAAACCTCAGAGCGGTATTAGGCTCTAAAAACACACATTAGAGCGGTATAAAGCTCTAAAGACACACTTAAGAGTGGTATAAAGCTCTAAAAACACACATTAGAGCGGTATAAAGCTCCAAAGACACACCTCAGAGCGGTATAAAGCTCTAAAGACACACCTCAGAGCGGTATTAAGCTCTAAACACACACCTCAGAGTGGTATAAAGCTCTAAAGACACACCTCAGAGTGGTATAAAGCTCTAAAGACACACCTCAGAGCGGTATTAAGTTCTTAAGACACACCTCAGAGCGGTATAAAGCTCTAAAGACCAACTTGAGAGTGGTATAAAGCTCTAAAGACACACCTCAGAGTGGTATAAAGCTCTAAAGACACACCTCAGAGTGGTATAAAGCTCTAAAGACACACCTCAGAGCGGTATTAAGTTCTTAAGACACACCTCAGAGCGGTATAAAGCTCTAAAGACCAACTTGAGAGTGGTATAAAGCTCTAAAGACACACCTCAGAGTGTATAAAGCTCTAAAGACACACTTCAGAGTGTAAAAAGTTCTAAAGACACACCTCAGAGTGGTATAAAGCTCTAAAGACACACCTCAGAGTGTATAAAGCTTTAAAGATACACCTCAGAGTGGTGTAAAGCTCTAAAGACACACCTCAGAACGGTATAAAGCTCTAAAGACACACCTCAGAGCGGTAAAAAGCTCTAAAGACACACCTCAGAGTGTATAAAGCTCTAAAGACACACCTCAGAGCGGTATAAAGCTCTAAAGACACACCTCAGAACGGTATAAAGCTCTAAAGACACACCTCAGAGTGTATAAAGCTCTAAAGACACACCTCAGAGTTGTATAAAGCTCTAAAGACACACCTCAGAGCGGTATAAAGCTCTAAAGACACACCTTAGCGCGGTATAAAGCTCTAAAGACACACTTGAGAGTGGTATAAAGCTCTAAAGACACACCTCAGAGTGTATAAAGCTTTAAAGACACACCTCAGAGCGGTATAAAGCTCTAAAGACACACCTCAGAGTGTTATAAAGCTCTAAACACACACCTCAGAGCTGTATAAAGCTCTAAAGACACACCTCAGAGCGGTATAAAGCTCTAAAGAGACACTTGAGAGTTGTATAAAGCTCTAAAGACACACCTCAGAGCCGTATAAAGTTCTAAAGACACACCTCAGAGCGGTATAAAGCTCTAAAGACACACCTCAGAACGGTATAAAGCTCTAAAGAAACACCTCAGAGCGGTATAAAGCTCTAAAGACACACCTCAGAGTGGTATAAAGCTCTAAAGACACACCTCAGAGTGTATAAAGCTCTAAAGACACACTTCAGAGCGGTATAAAGCTCTAAAGACACATCAGAGAGGTATAAAGCTCTAAAGACACACCTCAGAGCGGTATAAAGCTCTAAAGACACACCTCAGAGCGGTATTAAGCTCTAAACACACACCTCAGAGTGGTATAAAGCTCTAAAGACACACCTCAGAGTGGTATAAAGCTCTAAAGACACACCTCACAGTGTATAAAGCTCTAAAGACACACTTCAGAGTGTAAAAAGCTCTAAAGACACACCTCAGAGCGGTATAAAGCTCTAAAGACACACCTCAGAGCGGTATTAAGCTCTAAACACACACCTCAGAGTGTATAAAGCTTTAAAGATACACCTCAGAGTGGTGTAAAGCTCTAAAGACACACCTCAGAACGGTATAAAGCTCTAAAGACACACCTCAGAGCGGTATAAAGCTCTAAAGACACACCTTAGAGTGTATAAAGCTCTAAATACACACCTCAGAGGGGTATAAAGCTCTAAAGACACACCTCAGAATGGTATAAAGCTCTAAAGACACACCTGAGAGCGGTATAAAGCTCTAAAAACACACTTCAGAGTGTATAAAGCTTTAAAGACACACCTCAGAGTGTTATAAAGCTCTAAAGACACACCTCAGAACGGTATAAAGCTCTAAAGACACACCTCAGAGTGTTATAAAGCTCTAAAGACACACCTCAGAGCGGTATAAAGCTCTAAAGACACACCTCAGAACGGTATAAAGCTCTAAAGACACACCTCAGAGTGTATAAAGCTCTAAAAACACACCTCAGAGTTGTATAAAGCTCTAAAGACACACCTCAGAGTGTTATAAAGCTCTAAAGACACACCTCAGAGCGGTATAAAGCTCTAAAGACACACCTCAGAGCGGTATTAAGCTCTAAAGACACACCTTAGAGCGGTATAAAGCTCTAAAGAGACACTTGAGAGTTGTATAAAGCTCTAAAGACACACCTCAGAGCGGTATAAAGTTATAAAGACACACCTCAGAGCGGTATAAAGCTCTAAAGATACACCTCAGAACGGTATAAAGCTCTAAAGACACACCTCAGAGCGGTATAAAGCTCTAAAGACACACCTCAGAATGGTATAAAGCTCTAAAGACACACCTCAGAGTGTATAAAGCTCTAAAGACACACTTCAGAGCGGTATAAAGCTCTAAAGACACACCTCAGAGTGGTATAAAGCTCTAAAGACACACCGGAGAGTTTATAAAGCTCTAAAGACACACCTCAGAGTTTTATAATGCTCTAAAGACACACCTCAGTGTGGTATAAAGCTCTAAAGACACACCTCCGAGCGGTATAAAGCTCTAAAGACAAAATTTGGAGCGGTATAAAGCTCTAAAGACACACCTCAGAGCGGTATAAAGCTCTAAAGACACACCGCAGAGCGGTATAAAGCTCTAAAGACACACTTGAGAGTGGTATAAAGCTCTAAAGACACACCTCAGAGCGGTATCAAGCTCTAAAGACACACCTCAGAGTGTATAGAGCTCTAAAGACACACCTCAGAGTGGTATAAAGCTCTAAAGACACACCTCAGAGTTGTATAAAGCTCTAAAGACACATCTCAGAGTGGTATAAAGCTCTAAAGACACACCTCAGAGCGGTATAAAGCTCTAAAGACACACCTCAGAGCGGTATAAAGCTCTAAAGACACACCTCAGAGCGGTATTAAGCTCTAAAGACACACCTTAGAGCGGTATAAAGCTCTAAAGACACACTTGAGAGTGGTATAAAGCTCTAAAGACACACCTCAGAGTGTATAAAGCTTTAAAGACACACCGCAGAGCGGTATAAAGCTCTAAAGACACACCTCAGAGTGTTATAAAGCTCTAAAGACACACCTCAGAGCGGTATAAAGCTCTAAAGACACACCTCAGAGCGGTATTAAGCTCTAAAGACACACCTTAAAGCGGTATAAAGCTCTAAAGAGACACTTGAGAGTTGTATAAAGCTCTAAAGACACACCTCAGAGCGGTATAAAGTTCTAAAGACACACCTCAGAGCGGTATAAAGCTCTAAAGACACACCTCAGAACGGTATAAAGCTCTAAAGACACACCTAAGAGCAGTATAAAGCTCTAAAGACACACCTCAGAGTGTATAAAGCTCTAAAGACACACCTCAGAGTGTTATAAAGCTCTAAAGACACACCTCAGAGCGGTATAAAGCTCTAAAGACACACCTCAGAGCGGTATTTAGCTCTAAAGACACACCTTAAAGCGGTATAAAGCTCTAAAGAGACACTTGAGAGTTGTATAAAGCTCTAAAGACACACCTCAGAGCGGTATAAAGTTCTAAAGACACACCTCAGAGCGGTATAAAGCTCTAAAGACACACCTCAGAACGGTATAAAGCTCTAAAGACACACCTAAGAGCAGTATAATGCTCTAAAGACACACCTCAGTGTGGTATAAAGCTCTAAAGACACACCTCCGAGCGGTATAAAGCTCTAAAGACAAACTTTGGAGCGGTATTAAGCTCTAAAGACACACCTCCGAGCGGTATAAAGCTCTAAAGACAAACTTTGGAGCGGTATAAAGCTCTAAAGACACACCGCAGAGCGGTATAAAGCTCTAAAGACACACTTGAGAGTGGTATAAAGCTCTAAAGACACACCTCAGAGTGTATAGAGCTCTAAAGACACAACTCAGAGCGGTATTAAGCTCTAAAGACACACCTTAGAGCGGTATAAAGCTCTAAAGAGACACTTGAGAGTTGTATGAAGCTCTAAAGACACACCTCAGAGCGGTATAAAGCTCTAAAGACACACCTCAGAGTGGTATAAAGCTCTAAAGACACACCTCAGAGTGAATAAAGCTCTAAAGACACACCTCAGAGATGTATAAAGCTCTAAAGACATACCTCAGAGTGGTATATAGCTCTAAAGACACACCTGAGAGTTTATAAAGCTCTAAAGACACACCTCAGAGTGTTATAATGCTCTAAAGACACACCTCAGTGTTGTATAAAGCTCTAAAGACACACCTCCGAGCGGTATAAAGCTCTAAAGACAAACTTTGGAGCGGTATAAAGCTCTAAAGACACACCTCAGAGCAGTATAAAGCTCTAAAGACACACCTCAGAGCGGTATAAAGCTCTAAAGACACACCTCAGAATAGTATAAAGCTCTAAAGGCACACCTCAGAGTGGTATAAAGCTCTAAAGACACACCTCAGAGCAGTATAAAGCTCTAAAGACACACCTCAGAGCGTTATAAAGCTCTAAAGACACACCTGAGAGTGGTATAAAGCTCTAATGACACACCTCAGAGTTTTATAAAGCTCTAAAGACACACCTCAGAGCAGTATAAAGCTCTAAAGACACACCGCAGAGCGGTATAAAGCTCTAAAGACACACCTCAGAGCGGTATAAAGCTCTAAAGACACACCTCAGAGCAGTATAAAGCTCTAAAGACACACCTTAGAGTGGTATAAAGCTCTAACGACACACCTCAGAGTGGTATAAAGCTCTAACGACACACATCAGAGTGTATAAAGCTCTAAAGACACACCTCAGAGTGTTATAAAGCTCTAAAGACTCACCTCAGAGTGGTATTAAGCTCTAAAGACTTCAGCTTATCTATCTAAGCTTTTCAGCCTAGATCAGAGCGTTGCTGGTGTGATCTAAAATATGATACTCAAGGGAACATACTGAGAGTCATGTGGTGCCGGGGGTTCCTGTACAGGGTTAGTGTAAGAAACATCTGTGCAGAGTACGGGCTGGAGACCCCAAGGACAAGGTGGAAACACCTCCAAAGGTGGTGGAGAACGACCGAGCCAAGGTCCTCTGGGACTTCCAGATACAGACAGACAGAATGGTAATGGAGAACCAACCGGACATAGTGGTGGTGGATAAATTGCAGAGGAAAGCCGTGGTGATTGACGTGGCAACACCAAGTGATGGCAACATTAGGAAAAAGGAACATGAGAAACTGGAGAAATACCAATGGCTCAGAGAAGAGCTGGAGAAGGCCTGGGGCGTGAAGGTGAAAGTGGTGCCCGTGGTCATCCGAGCACTCAGGGCAGTGACCCTCAAACTATCTATCTCTATCTATATAGATAGAGATAGATATATATGATAAATAGATATTTAAAGTCAGAACTGCCTTAAAATGATCTAGAACAAAACTAAAATGAAATGTTTGCAGTGCACTTTTCCTCTCCTTGGCTCCTCTGTCCTAAACATGTTCCTGCTCCACTGTTTCCTAGGCTAAGGATGAACTGAACGAAACACCTGAGCGCAGAGGGGCCTCTCTGAAGGAGCTGCGGGGCCTGATGCGTGAGCGAGCCGAAGGGGATGAGCTCTGCAGACTGCTCCTGGACAAACTCGGAGACAAACCGGACGCTCTGCTGCTGCGCTTCCTTCGGGCCCGCAAGTTTGATGTGTCCCGGGCCTACGAGCTCATGAAGGGTGAGGACTTTTGACATTGGTACTTGAATATGCTGTGTATTTGTAGTGATGCTTGTACGATGCCTGGTTTTGATACTGGTACAAGGAGAATACCTGGTTTTCAAAAAGGCTGGTTGCATATCTCTTGGTTGAGTCTTTCTGCAAACCCTGAGCAAAACCCACATTTTTCTTTTTCAATCCAATATTAAGGAACAGGAAAATCTGAAAAAGACACCGAAAGGAAATAAAACTTTGACAGCTCGACAGACTAAGTTTATACTGTATATTGCAACCTCTGAGAAAAACTAGCTTCCTATGCTAATGCTAATATTGAGCTGAGAGCTGAATCTTTGCAAGAGGAAAACAAAACCGTAAAGAGCAAATTTCTTAAAGTTGAATCTAGATCCTGCTGAAACTGAGAGTCATGGCCGAGGGCGAGGAAGCGGGAGAAGACGTCTTATCTGGAACTAGAGTCACTGTGCCTAACTTTCCATTCGAGAAAGTGCACAGAGCCCGGCTAATGCAGTCTAAACCGCCAAGACAAAGAGCAGGCTTTGGGGGCTGCAAGGACAAAAGGAGACGTCCAGTTCGGAGACAAGAGAATTGACTTCATTCCGATCCTGGTTGAGGATCATGTAGTTTTGCCACGTTTGTGGGGAGCTGGAGAGGAGAGGCCTTTAACATGATTTTGTATTTCCAGCAACTTTGTTGGAGACATCCAAACGTTAAAAACACATACAGGAAACAGCAGAAGCAGATGTGCTTCTTAAAAAAATACGATGATGGGTAAGAGCTAACTTTCACCCGATGCTAAGATGCTAATAAAAATGCTAGCACATCCACAGCGTTCTCAGCTCGCTCGGCCCCCTCCCCCCTCCGCTTTCACGCATCACGTCAAACACAGGGGCGGGGCTCACAGGGGCGGGGCTTACAGGGGCGGGGCTCACAAGCAGTCAGTCGTGCTTATGATTCAGCAGCGGCCGTAGGTCCAACCGCAAAATCCAAATGTAGAGGCCACCGTTTTAACAAAAAAGGGTATGTTTTGGAATTTAGTTACCTTCTAAATCGAGCGGGATGGTGATGTCAAAAACAGTTTGTAGTACTTTTTTGATCTCAGTCCAATATTTCTGAGCGACAGGACAAAACGCATGATAGTGTTTCCCTGTGAATGATGAGCACTGTGACATGCGCTTATGAAAACACATCATCTGTTTGTCAGTGCCGCCCGGTGGTGGAGTGGGTAAAGCATCAGCACAAATACCAGGCTCCAAGTGCAGCTGACCACAATGTGGTGCGTTCGAATCCCGATCCAATTATTAAATCCTTTCCTTTTATCCTCTATGGTTAGCACTTTAAATAAATAAGGCCAGCTAAAAAGCCAAAAGCTGTCTTTAAAATGCTGACCAAAATTAAAATAGAGGATTTAATACTAAAAATATTGCGGCTCTTTACGATGGTCCAACATTAAGTATCAAAATGAATGGTCACTTGACAGACTCACTGACTTTGGAAAGAGGTGTGAGACAGGGCTGTGCTTGGTCCCCCCTGTTGTTTGCTTTGAACTTGGAACCATAGGCTCAATGTATTAGACAGTGGGAAACAGTTGATGTTGACAGAACATAAAATTGCCTGATACACAGATGATGTTATTCGTTTGTATGTCTCTCTGTCGCCCCCCCTCTGTTCTTTAGAACAGAATCCCTTAAATATTTAGGTGTGGTCCTCCATAAAGAACTATCAACAACAAACTATACTGCTCTTTTCTCCATTATAAAGAAAGACCTGAGGGATTTCTTTGGCAGGGTGCAGTAAGAGGAGGCAGAGACACACAGCAAATGGTCAAGGGCCAGAATGAAGCCACAACACTGGGGTGGCAGCAACCACACATGTGCTACTCCCTTAACCACTGCACCACAGACGAGCACCCTTTGTTTTTTAACACTGGTACTCGAACAATACGTTTTCTGTACCATTTCTATCAATCATTATAATCACAAAGTGTAATCTACTTGCTACAGGAAGAGAATATTATTTTTACCATATATTTATGGAAACACTGCTATAACACTATAGTGCTTCCCCAGGACCCACCAAGAGACACTTTCAATGCTAAATGTGTCGGTATCGGTAACACAGTAGCACCCGCCTGCTGAGAGCTTTAGCATGCTCCACTGTGGCTTTGGTTTGATTCATTCATTGCTGATATGATATTTTGAGAACTCTTCATAAATGTACATAGAACACCATTTTTCTGTTTAGATTCTCTGGCAAATAAAAAGCGAGCCTGAGTGCAGGTCTCTCCGTCCTGTTTGTCTGTGTTATGTGCAGATCAAGCTGCTCAGACGCTCAGTTCCTCTGCAGAGACAGAGGGCTTTGTGCTGCTCCTGAGTCACACAGACACTGCGTCCTCATTAAAGCACAGTAATAATCCTTTGCTCACACAAAGAGTCTTTGTGTTTCAGCTGGGAACTTCAGACTCCTAATGATCTGACCCGGATGAAGTTCAAATCAATGTTGTTGCAACTATGATTTCACAAGCAGCTGCAGTTATTTTGAGATCACGTTTATTTCATTCAGTCAGGAAAAAAGATGAGTTTGCTTTATTTGTTTATTCAGTGTTTTCCCGTCACAACTGCTGTTGTGATTTTGGGTATTAAAAAAATAAATTGAATTCAAATTTAACAGGAAAGACGCGTGTGCAGTCCCTGGACAGGTTGGTCAAAAAAGGGCGTTCATGCCAAAGAAATACAATAAATATATGGTATTCAGTTCAAGTATATTAATACAATCACTCACACAGTGCTCAACAGTTCCATCCACTGGAACAGACTTGAACAGAAGCGCTCACTGCAGGTACAGCATCTTATCCAAAATACTTCTTTTATCACATTTGTTGCCATAATCAAATAAAGCTACAGCCTGCACTCACTGCGCTGACGGACAGGACACAAAGACAGACTGTGAGGGCCCTCTCTCCCTGGGCCCTCTCTCCGGGGGCCCTCTCTCCGGGGGCCCTCTCTCCGGGGGCCCTCTCTCGTGCTCTGCTCATGCTCTGTTGTTGTGCATACCAGGCCTGGCTACATTATCTTTGTGCATTAATTGGCGCTGTAGACAGTAGTCTCATTGTGTACAGTAAAAGTCATGTGCTCTTCTGCAGGATATGTGCGCTTCAGGAAAGACTACCCCGAGCTGTTCGAGAACCTGACCCCTGAGGCGGTCCGCAGCACCATCGAGGCCGGGTATCCTGTGGTACTCCCCAGCAGAGACAAGTACGGCCGCGTGGTCCTGCTCTTCAACATCGACAGCTGGGACCTGGAGGAGATCACCTTTGATGAGGTTCTAAACTCACTCTAATGTCGGGTATCGAGTTCATCCAGTGCTGCACCTCCAGATCTGTCTTTCTGAATGATATGTCCTGTTTTTGTCTTTTCTTTTTGTTTGTTTTTAAAGAAAACTTAGTATATTTTAAATATTAAGTGCAGTGGAGTAACAGTGGGCGTGGCACTGTATTAAACTGTATTACACGGGACGCTGGGACATATGAACATAATCTGTTTTTCACTGTCGAGGAAACTACTGCTGTGATTTTGGGCCTTACAAAATTGAATTGAAATTATTGAAATTGAATTGAATCAATAATAATACACATACGTTGGCTACTTCACAACCTGTTTACAGCAGAATTTTTGAGAGGGCCTTGAGGGCCGATGCAGAGCACCAACTCCTACAAGACAAAAGAATCAGAATCAGAGTCAGAAAAGATTTATTCTCATTGTCAATGAACAACATTCTCAAACACAGGAACTTGTCCTAGTGATTCAGTGCAACATAAAACAATGAACAATGAATAATGAATAAGTCATATTAATAAGCTATCAGATAAAGAAATAAGAATACATAAATGAAAATAAAAATAGGCTTAATATGTAGAAAAATGTGCAGAATGTGCAGTTGTACAGAGGTCTGAGTGTTCCACACTTATAGTTAGGAGCACCTCATGATACTGCCTCTGATGCTTGTTCCCTCTGTGTCGGGGTCAGATCCTGAGGGCCTATTGTGTGATCCTGGAGAAGCTGCTGGAGAACGAGGAGACCCAGATCAATGGCTTTGTGCTCATTGAGAACTTTAAGGGCTTCACCATGCAGCACGCCTCGGGCATCAAACCCGCCGAGCTCAAGAAGATGGTGGACATGCTGCAGGTGAGCCACAGGTTCATGGAGAGGGTGCAGAGTATGGAGAGGGTGCAGAGTATGGAGAGGGTGCAGAGTGTCCTGGGTCATGTGACTCTGAGATCTTAAGCTAAGCAGCTGTTTGGTTCATATTTATTCAGAATCAGAAACGGTTTATTTCCATTTTCAATGAACAAAATTCACAAACAGGAACTTGTCCTGGTGCAACATAAAACAATGAACAATGAATAAACAACCTGTATAAAATAAAAAAGTATGTATGTATACTATGTACACAAATGTACAGTTTAATTTAAGTGAACAGTGAGTGATTGAATAATAGTTTAAGTGACAGTGTTTAAGAAGTGTAATTATGGAGGAGGTTCTGCTCCAGATGGACCGTGGCCTCCTGCCTGAGGGGAGTGGCCTGCTGCCTGAGGGGAGTGGCCTCCTGCCTGAGGGGAGTGGCCTGCTGCCTGAGGGGAGTGGCCTGCTGCCTGAGGGGAGTGGCCTCCTGCCTGAGGGGAGTGGCCTCCTGCCTGAGGGGAGTGGCCTCCTGCCTGAGGGGAGTGGCCTGCTGCCTGAGGGGAGTGGCCTCCTGTCTGAGGGGAGTGGCCTCCTGCTTGAGGGGAGTGGCCGCCTGCCTGAGGGGAGTGGCCTGCTGCCTGAGGGGAGTGGCCTCCTGCCTGAGGGGAGTGGCCTGCTGTCTGAGGGGAGTGGCCTGCTGCCTGAGGGGAGTGGCCTGCTGCCTGAGGGGAGTGGCCTGCTGCCTGAGGGGAGCGGCCTCCTGCCTGAGGGGAGTGGCCTGCTGCCTGAGGGGAGTGGCCTGCTGCCTGAGGGGAGTGGCCTCCTGCCTGAGGGGAGTGGCCTGCTGTCTGAGGGGAGTGGCCTGCTGCCTGAGGGGAGTGGCCTGCTGTCTGAGGGGAGTGGCCTGCTGTCTGAGGGGAGTGGCCTGCTGCTTGAGGGGAGTGGCCTGCTGCCTGAGGGGAGTGGCCTGCTGCCTGAGGGGAGTGGCCTGCTGTCTGAGGGGAGTGGCCTGCTGCCTGAGGGGAGTGGCCTGCTGTCTGAGGGGAGTGGCCTGCTGCCTGAGGTGAGGGGAGTGGCCTGCTGCCTGAGGGGAGTGGCCTGCTGCCTGAGGGGAGTGGCCTGCTGCCTGAGGGGAGTGGCCTGCTGTCTGAGGGGAGTGGCCTGCTGCCTGAGGGGAGTGGCCTGCTGTCTGAGGGGAGTGGCCTGCTGCCTGAGGTGAGAGGAGTGGCCTGCTGCCTGAGGGGAGTGGCCTGCTGCCTGAGGGGAGTGGCCTGCTGCCTGAGGGGAGTGGCCTGCTGCCTGAGGGGAGTGGCCTGCTGCCTGAGGGGAGTGGCCTGCTGTCTGAGGGGAGTGGCCTCCTGCCTGAGGGGAGTGGCCTGCTGTCTGAGGGGAGTGGCCTGCTGCCTGAGGTGAGGGGAGTGGCCTGCTGCCTGAGGGGAGTGGCCTGCTGCCTGAGGGGAGTGGCCTGCTGCCTGAGGTGAGGGGAGTGGCCTGCTGCCTGAGGGGAGTGGCCTGCTGCCTGAGGGGAGTGGCCTGCTGTCTGAGGGGAGTGGCCTGCTGCCTGAGGTGAGGGGAGTGGCCTGCTGCCTGAGGGGAGTGGCCTGCTGTCTGAGGGGAGTGGCCTGCTGTCTGAGGGGAGTGGCCTGCTGCCTGAGGTGAGGGGAGTGGCCTGCTGCCTGAGGGGAGTGGCCTGCTGCCTGAGGGGAGTGGCCTGCTGCCTGAGGGGAGTGGCCTGCTGCCTGAGGGGAGTGGCCTGCTGCCTGAGGGGAGCGGCCTCCAGCCTGAGGGGAGTGGCCTGCTGCCTGAGGGGAGTGGCCTGCTGCCTGAGGGGAGTGGCCTGCTGCCTGAGGGGAGTGCCACTTTTGCTTGTGATGTTGAGACGTGTCCTTCAGATCAGAGTCACCAGAGCCGTGTCCACTGCCTTTGTATCTGGTCAGTTTTCTCCCACAACTCGCTGGGTCCATCTCACTCCTGGATCCTGAGCTTGAGCCGGTGCTTGTGCTGGAGGCGGGGCTGGAGGCGGGGCTGGAGGCGGTGCTGGAGGCGGGGCTGGAGGCGGTGCTGGAGGCGGTGCTGGAGGCGGGGCTGGAGGCGGGGCTGAAGGCGGGGCTGGAGGCGGGGCTGAAGGCGGGGCTGGAGGCGGGGCTGGAGGCGGGGCTGGGGGCGGGGCTGGCACTGCTAGCCTGATAGCTTAGTTGCAGGATTGCTAGCCCATTTCTCTGGACCGTTGGAGAAACAGAACTTTTATAAAATAAGTTGTTATAACCATAATAGTGATTATAACATAGTTTATGATTATGACGTCACTCATATGAATGTGGAGAACTGGACGTGTCCAAAACCAACTGGAAAGAGAAGTATATTTTGTTCTGACGAGGAGTTTGTGCTTCACATGTTCGGAGGGAAAATCATCAATGTTCATGAATATTTAGTGAATATTAGAAAAGTGGGAGGAAGAAAAAAGTTGGGCTCTGAACCCCAGACTCCCCCGTGAAGGGGCAACGCTCATCTGAGCTGTAACACTGCTGAAACGTCTCACTTCACCGACCAATCATGACAAAGAAGCTCTATGTTGTTAATGTTTCTAACTCTAACATCTAATCATCATAAACATGAACAGCCTGAGCTACAAACAGACTTCTCTCCTCTGCACATGCTCAGTTAGGGCTTCTCTCCTCTGCACATGCTCAGTTAGGGCTTCTGTCCGCTCTGGTTCTAAAGCTCATCGTAGAGGGCGGAGCATGAATGGGACGAGTGCCGTAACTTTACTTATGTTTTTTTATATTGTGCCATTATTATTATTAGGCCCGAGCGCCACAAGCTGGCGAGAGGCCTATTAATCTCGTAAGGCCGTGCGAAGCACGGCTGCGAAACACTCACCAACGCACTCCTCCACTCACGCACGCCCCGTGCATACTAATTAGTAGTAGGAAAATGGAACTTTACCGTTGTAAACGGGCGAAGCCCGTGCAAAAGTGCGCACTAAACGAGCACTTTACATTGAGAGACCCCATATAAAGCACTCATTTGCGCTAAGTAGCTCACGAATACGTTCCCCATCTCTTGCATGTTCCGTGCATATAAACATGTAATACAAAAATTGAACATTATTACTGTATAGAGGGCCAAAAACACAAAGTGGGCGGAGCCCACTCAAAATTAACGAAAGTACCCGTCAGTGACCAGGGACCCACACCATGAGGTAGGAAAGCGCGAGCGCTTTCCGAAAATGTATAGTTTATGATATTTGAAAAATGGGAAACATTGTTTTCGCATCGGAATATTCTTCTTTCTTCTTCTTCTTCTTCTTCTTCTTCTTCTTCTTCTTCTTCTTCTTCTTCTTCTTCTTCTTCTTCTTCTTCTTCTTCTTCTTCTTCTTCTTCTTCTTCTTCTCCCCCTATTTTTCACCCAGTGAACATTGTGAAAGTCACAAAAATGTTCACACCTCTAAAAATCGTGCCTCTCTACATTCTGGCTATTTCCCTTTTCTAAAATAAAAAAATTGGCGCGTCAGCGCCCCCAAATGTACCAAAAATGCATTGAGAGATGGGAAATGATCCAAAAAAAATCTGATCGTAGAATCATGAAATTTGGCGCAGAGGTCGATGGTGACAAGAGAAGTAAAAAATATTATTACGGCAACGCCGTCCGCCCAACCAAATGTCGGCCATATTGCTTCAAAAATGGCTAAGCATGACTCAGGAGTTTTTCCAAACGTCGTACTTTTACGAACTCCTCCCAGGGCGTTGGCCCTAAAAAGCTGAAATTTGGTGAAAATGCTACTGAGAAGTGGGACATCAAAAGTTATCCAAATGACATTGACCCTGTCACGGTCTCTGAGCGGCGAAGCCACAAACTGTAGCAAGAATTTCAGAAATCTCCCAAATTTAACATTTCTGCCGTTTGCGCAGATAAAGTCAGAATTGCGTCAAATTAGAATAACTTGTTAAACTCTTTGCCCTAAACCTACTTGAAGTGAAATAAATTAATTTGGTGCCACAGCGCCCCCTACAGATTTTATATGGAGGTTAAATGTTTAGTTTTCCGAAATTTGACACAAAACTCAATTTTGGCCCCATCAAAAAAGTCAATGAGACCCATGTCATAATTGTTACGGCGTTGCCGTAGCGATGACCAAAACCTCCCATGTTATTCCAATGGGGAAATCGCCAGAACATGTTTACACTTTAGACTTTCACAAACTCCTCCCCCTCAGGGCGTCAGCCCTATCAACGTGAAATTTGGTGAGACTCATCTTCAGGACCATCAAAAGTTATCCACATTTTTATTCAAAGAGTCACGGTGTCTGTGCGGCAAAGCCGCACATTTTGCCAAGAATTCAAAATAAAATTGCTTTTTGATGTAAAACAAAGGGGAGAAGATGTGACAGCGTCACAGATTCAGCAGTAGGCGTAATAAAAGGACAATTGGGGCGCGTTAGCGCCCCCTCCTCTTGCGGCGTGGCGGCGGCGGCGCGGCGAGGGCCGATCATTGCCGCTTGCGGCTATATTTTTCCATTATTTTTATTATAATTTGTCTCTCGTCTGGAGCTTCTCTTTTGCTTGACCTGGAGACAGCGCTCCAACGGTGTGAGCCCTGAACAGCGCCCCCTGTTGGGACAGTGTGTTTGTAGAGAGTTTACGGCGTCTGTGTTTCTGTCCAGGACTCGTTCCCCGCGCGGTTCAAAGCGGTTCACGTGACTCACCAGCCCTGGTACTTCACCACCACCTACAACGTGGTCAAGCCCTTCATGAAGAGCAAGCTCCTGGAGAGGGTACGTGTCACATAGCAGCCAGGCAAGAACTATGACCTCAAACACATCCACACCTTCAAAACGTCCTGCTCCTGGAGAGGGTACGTGTCACATAGCAGCCAGGCAAGAACTATGACCTCAAACACATCCACACCTTCAAAACATTTTGCTCCTGGAGAGGGTACGTGTCACACAGCAGCCAGGCAAGAACTATGACCTCAAACACATCCACACCTTCAAAACGTCCTGCCCCTGGAGAGGGTACGTGTCACATAGCAGCCAGGC
The DNA here is from genome assembly GCF_026437365.1 of Eucyclogobius newberryi. Classification (NCBI taxonomy): domain Eukaryota; kingdom Metazoa; phylum Chordata; class Actinopteri; order Gobiiformes; family Gobiidae; genus Eucyclogobius; species Eucyclogobius newberryi. The sequence goes on from NW_027316167.1 coordinate 43,462,348, forward strand.
AAGAACTATGACCTCAAACACATCCACACCTTCAAAACGTCCTGCTCCTGGAGAGGGTACGTGTCACACAGCAGCCAGGCAAGAACTATGACCTCAAACACATCCACACCTTCAAAACGTCCTGCTCCTGGAGAGGGTACGTGTCAAACAGCAGCCAGGCAAGAACTATGACCTCAAACACATCCACACCTTCAAAACGTCCTGCTCCTGGAGAGGGTACGTGTCACACAGCAGCCAGGCAAGAACTAGGACCTCAAACACATCCACACCTTCAAAACATCCTGCTCCTGGAGAGGGTACGTGTCACATAGCAGCCAGGCAAGAACTATGACCTCAAACACATCCACACCTTCAAAACGTCCTGCTCCTGGAGAGGGTACGTGTCACATAGCAGCCAGGCAAGAACTATGACCTCAAACACATCCACACCTTCAAAACATCCTGCTCCTGGAGAGGGTACGTGTCACACAGCAGCCAGGCAAGAACTATGACCTCAAACACATCCACACCTTCAAAACGTCCTGCTCCTGGAGAGGGTACGTGTCACATAGCAGCCAGGCAAGAACTATGACCTCAAACACATCCACACCTTCAAAACGTCCTGCTCCTGGAGAGGGTACGTGTCACACAGCAGCCAGGCAAGAACTATGACCTCAAACACATCCACACCTTCAAAACGTCCTGCTCCTGGAGAGGGTACGTGTCACACAGCAGCCAGGCAAGAACTATGACCTCAAACACATCCACACCTTCAAAACGTCCTGCTCCTGGAGAGGGTACGTGTCACACAGCAGCCAGGCAAGAACTATGACCTCAAACACATCCACACCTTCAAAACGTCCTGCTCCTGGAGAGGGTACGTGTCACACAGCAGCCAGGCAAGAACTATGACCTCAAACACATCCACACCTTCAAAACGTCCTGCTCCTGGAGAGGGTACGTGTCACACAGCAGCCAGGCAAGAACTATGACCTCAAACACATCCACACCTTCAAAACGTTCTGCTCCTGGAGAGGGTACGTGTCACACAGCAGCCAGGCAAGAACTATGACCTCAAACACATCCACACCTTCAAAACGTCCTGCTCCTGGAGAGGGTACGTGTCACATAGCAGCCAGGCAAGAACTATGACCTCAAACACATCCAAACCTTCAAAACATCCTGCTCCTGGAGAGGGTACGTGTCACATAGCAGCCAGGCAAGAACTATGACCTCAAACACATCCACACCTTCAAAACATCCTGCTCCTGGAGAGGGTACGTGTCACACAGCAGCCAGGCAAGAACTATGACCTCAAACACATCCACACCTTCAAAACGTCCTGCTCCTGGAGAGGGTACGTGTCACACAGCAGCCAGGCAAGAACTATGACCTCAAACACATCCAAACCTTCAAAACATCCTGCTCCTGGAGAGGGTACGTGTCACACAGCAGCCAGGCAAGAACTATGACCTCAAACACATCCAAACCTTCAAAACATCCTGCTCCTGGAGAGGGTACGTGTCACACAGCAGCCAGGCAAGAACTATGACCTCAAACACATCCACACCTTCAAAACGTCCTGCTCCTGGAGAGGGTACGTGTCACACAGCAGCCAGGCAAGAACTATGACCTCAGACACATCCACACCTTCAAAACGTCCTGCTCCTGGAGAGGGTACGTGTCACACAGCAGCCAGGCAAGAACTATGACCTCAAACACATCCACACCTTCAAAACGTCCTGCTCCTGGAGAGGGTACGTGTCACACAGCAGCCAGGCAAGAACTATGACCTCAAACACATCCACACCTTCAAAACGTCCTGCTCCTGGAGAGGGTACGTGTCACACAGCAGCCAGGCAAGAACTAGGACCTCAAACACATCCACACCTTCAAAACATCCTGCTCCTGGAGAGGGTACGTGTCAAACAGCAGCCAGGCAAGAACTATGACCTCAAACACATCCACACCTTCAAAACGTCCTGCTCCTGGAGAGGGTACGTGTCACACAGCAGCCAGGCAAGAACTATGACTTCAAACACATCCACACCTTCAAAACGTCCTGCTCCTGGAGAGGGTACGTGTCACACAGCAGCCAGGCAAGAACTATGACCTCAAACACATCCACACCTTCAAAACGTTCTGCTCCTGGAGAGGGTACGTGTCACACAGCAGCCAGGCAAGAACTATGACCTCAAACACATCCACACCTTCAAAACGTCCTGCTCCTGGAGAGGGTACGTGTCACATAGCAGCCAGGCAAGAACTATGACCTCAAACACATCCAAACCTTCAAAACATCCTGCTCCTGGAGAGGGTACGTGTCACACAGCAGCCAGGCAAGAACTATGACCTCAAACACATCCACACCTTCAAAACATCCTGCTCCTGGAGAGGGTACGTGTCAAACAGCAGCCAGGCAAGAACTATGACCTCAAACACATCCACACCTTCAAAACGTCCTGCTCCTGGAGAGGGTACGTGTCACACAGCAGCCAGGCAAGAACTAGGACCTCAAACACATCCACACCTTCAAAACATCCTGCTCCTGGAGAGGGTACGTGTCAAACAGCAGCCAGGCAAGAACTATGACCTCAAACACATCCACACCTTCAAAACGTCCTGCTCCTGGAGAGGGTACGTGTCACACAGCAGCCAGGCAAGAACTATGACCTCAAACACATCCACACCTTCAAAACGTCCTGCTCCTGGAGAGGGTACGTGTCACACAGCAGCCAGGCAAGAACTATGACCTCAGACACATCCACACCTTCAAAACGTCCTGCTCCTGGAGAGGGTACGTGTCACACAGCAGCCAGGCAAGAACTATGACCTCAAACACATCCACACCTTCAAAACGTCCTGCTCCTGGAGAGGGTACGTGTCACACAGCAGCCAGGCAAGAACTATGACCTCAAACACATCCACACCTTCAAAACGTCCTGCTCCTGGAGAGGGTACGTGTCACACAGCAGCCAGGCAAGAACTAGGACCTCAAACACATCCACACCTTCAAAACATCCTGCTCCTGGAGAGGGTATGTGTCAAACAGCAGCCAGGCAAGAACTATGACCTCAAACACATCCACACCTTCAAAACGTCCTGCTCCTGGAGAGGGTACGTGTCACACAGCAGCCAGGCAAGAACTATGACTTCAAACACATCCACACCTTCAAAACGTCCTGCTCCTGGAGAGGGTACGTGTCACACAGCAGCCAGGCAAGAACTATGACCTCAAACACATCCACACCTTCAAAACGTTCTGCTCCTGGAGAGGGTACGTGTCACACAGCAGCCAGGCAAGAACTATGACCTCAAACACATCCACACCTTCAAAACGTCCTGCTCCTGGAGAGGGTACGTGTCACATAGCAGCCAGGCAAGAACTATGACCTCAAACACATCCAAACCTTCAAAACATCCTGCTCCTGGAGAGGGTACGTGTCACACAGCAGCCAGGCAAGAACTATGACCTCAAACACATCCACACCTTCAAAACATCCTGCTCCTGGAGAGGGTACGTGTCAAACAGCAGCCAGGCAAGAACTATGACCTCAAACACATCCACACCTTCAAAACGTCCTGCTCCTGGAGAGGGTACGTGTCACACAGCAGCCAGGCAAGAACTAGGACCTCAAACACATCCACACCTTCAAAACATCCTGCTCCTGGAGAGGGTACGTGTCAAACAGCAGCCAGGCAAGAACTATGACCTCAAACACATCCACACCTTCAAAACGTCCTGCTCCTGGAGAGGGTACGTGTCACACAGCAGCCAGGCAAGAACTATGACTTCAAACACATCCACACCTTCAAAACATCCTGCTCCTGGAGAGGGTACGTGTCACACAGCAGCCAGGCAAGAACTATGACCTCAAACACATCCACACCTTCAAAACGTCCTGCTCCTGGAGAGGGTACGTGTCACACAGCAGCCAGGCAAGAACTATGACCTCAAACACATCCACACCTTCAAAACGTCCTGCTCCTGGAGAGGGTATGTGTCACACAGCAGCCAGGCAAGAACTATGACCTCAAACACATCCACACCTTCAAAACGTTCTGCTCCTGGAGAGGGTACGTGTCACACAGCAGCCAGGCAAGAACTATGACCTCAAACACATCCACACCTTCAAAACATCCTGCTCCTGGAGAGGGTATGTGTCAAACAGCAGCCAGGCAAGAACTATGACCTCAAACACATCCACACCTTCAAAACGTCCTGCTCCTGGAGAGGGTACGTGTCACACAGCAGCCAGGCAAGAACTATGACCTCAAACACATCCTGCTCCTGGTGGTTTCATCCCAATGTGACAAATCACTTCATAATGAATCACATGTTTCTGTTTGTCTGTTTCCAGCAGAAAGGTTCAGACTTTGTGTAACGTGTGCGTCCTAAAGGTCAAAGACAGCATACTGCACGGACACGGACAGGGACACGGACAGGGACACGGGCACGGACGGGGACACGGACAGGGACACGGGCACGGACGGGGACACGGACAGGGACACGGACAGGGACATGGACAGGGACACAGATAGGGACAGGGGCAGGGAAACCGAACAGGGACATGGACATGGAGAGGGACACGGACAGGGGCAGGGACACGGATAGGGACAGGGACATGGACAGGGACATGGGCAGGGACAGGGACAGGGACATGGAAAGGAACATGGACAGGGACATGGAAAGGAACATGGACAGGGACAGGGACATGGACAGGGACATGGACAGGGACATGGAAAGGAACATGGACAGGGACAGGGACATGGACAGGGACAGGGACAGGGAAAGGAACATGGACAGGGACATGGACAGGGACATGGACAGGGACATGGAAAGGAACATGGACAGGGACATGGACAGGGACAGGGACATGGAGAGGAACATGGACAGGGACAGGGACATGGAGAGGAACATGGACAGGGACAGGGACATGGACAGGGACAGGGACATGGACAGGGACATGGAAAGGAACATGGACAGGGACATAGACAGGGACAGGGATATGGACAGGGACAGGGACAGGGACATGGAAAGGAACATGGACAGGGACATGGACAGGGACATGGACAGGAACATGGACAGGGACATGGACAGGGACAGGGACATGGAAAGGAACATGGGCAGGGACAGGGACATGGACAGGGACAGGGACATGGAAAGGAACATGGACAGGGACAGGGACATGGACAGGGACATGGAAAGGAACATGGACAGGGACAGGGACATGGACAGGGACATGGAAAGGAACAGGGACATGGAAAGGAACATGGACAGGGACAGGGACATGGACAGGGACATGGACAGGGACATAGAAAGGAACATGGACAGGGACATGGAAAGGAACATGGACAGGGACAGGGACAGGGACATGGACAGGGACATGGACATGGACATGGACGGGGACATGGACAGGGACAGGGACAGGGACAGGGACATGGAAAGGAACATGGACAGGGACATGGACAGGGACAGGGACATGGACGGGGACATGGACGGGGACATGGACAGGGACAGGGACAGGGACATGGACGGGGACATGGACATGGACATGGACGGGGACATGGACAGGGACAGGGACATGGACGGGGACATGGACATGGACGGGGACATGGACATGGACGGGGACAGGGACAGGGACATGGACGGGGACATGGACATGGACATGGACGGGGACATGGACAGGGACATGGACATGGACGGGGACATGGACAGGGACATGGACATGGACGGGGACATGGACAGGAACATGGACATGGACGGGGACATGGACAGGGACATGGACATGGACGGGGACATGGACAGGGACATGGACATGGACGGGGACATGGACAGGAACATGGACATGGACGGGGACATGGACAGGGACATGGACATGGACGGGGACATGGACAGGAACATGGACATGGACGGGGACATGGACAGGAACATGGACGGGGACATGGACATGGACATGGACGGGGACATGGACGGGGACATGGACATGGACGGGGACAGGGACAGGGACATGGACGGGGACATGGACATGGACATGGACGGGGACAGGAACATGGACATGGACGGGGACATGGACAGGAACATGGACATGGACGGGGACATGGACAGGAACATGGACAGGGAACACAGCTGAATACAGTGAACAATACAAAACCAAAAGTGCAAACTGAGGACACCTGAGCTGGTTTTCTTTATCTCTGTGATTTTATTTCTTGCAAAAATTAATCCACTTTAAAAAGTAGAATTCAAACTAGTCACAGATAAAATGATCTCATTTCACTTTAAAAAACAACTAAATGTTCCACTTCAAATGAGACAAACAGTCGGGATGTTATTGCTCTGTCAAGAATATTTCACAGTGTGGCATTAAACCTATATTATTGTTTACTTCAAACCGGGCAACGTTTTAGAGGAAGAAAGAAGTTATACAGTGTATTCAGTTACATATAAGTTACAAGTACATGTAAGTTACAAGTACAGGTAAGTTACACGTACATGTAAGTTACAAGTAAGACATCGTCTAACATCGTTCTGACATCGTTCTGACATCGTTCTGACATCGTTCTAACATCGTCTAACATCGTCTAACATCGTTCTGACATCGTTCTGACATCGTTCTGACATCGTTCTAACATCGTCTAACATCGTCTAACATCGTTCTGACATCGTTCTGACATCGTTCTGACATCGTTCTAACATCGTCCTGACATCGTTCTGACATCGTTCTGACATCGTTCTAACATCGTTCTGACATCGTTCTGACATCGTCTAACATCGTTCTAACATCGTTCTGACATCGTCTAACATCGTCTAACATCGTTCTGACATCGTTCTAACATCGTTCTGACATCGTTCTGACATCGTTCTAACATCGTCCTGACATCGTTCTGACATCGTTCTGACATCGTTCTGACATCGTTCTGACATCGTTCTAACATCGTTCTGACATCGTTCTGACATCGTTCTAACATCGTCCTGACATCGTTCTGACATCGTTCTGACATCGTTCTAACATCGTTCTGACATCGTTCTGACATCGTTCTAACATCGTTCTGACATCGTTCTGACATCGTTCTAACATCGTCCTGACATCGTTCTGACATCGTTCTGACATCGTTCTGACATCGTTCTGACATCGTTCTGACATCGTTCTAACATCGTTCTGACATCGTTCTGACATCGTTCTAACATCGTCCTGACATCGTTCTGACATCGTTCTGACATCGTTCTAACATCGTTCTGACTTCGTTCTGACATCGTTCTGACATCGTTCTGACATCGTTCTGACATCGTTCTGACATCGTCCTGACATCGTTCTGACATCGTTCTGACATCGTTCTGACATCGTTCTGACATCGTTCTGACATCGTTCTGACATCGTTCTGACATCGTTCTGACATCGTTCTAACATCGTTCTGACATCGTTCTGACATCGTTCTGACATCGTCCTGACATCGTTCTGACATCGTTCTGACTTCGTTCTAACATCGTTCTGACATCGTTCTGACATCGTTCTGACATCGTCTAACATCGTTCTGACATCGTCCTGACATCGTTCTGACATCGTCTAACATCGTCCTGACATCGTTCTGACATCGTTCTGACATCGTTCTAACATCGTTCTGACATCGTTCTAACATCGTTCTGACATCGTTCTGACATCGTCTAACATCGTTCTGACATCGTTCTAACATCGTTCTGACATCGTTCTGACATCGTTCTGACATCGTTCTGACATCGTTCTAACATCGTTCTGACATCGTCTAACATCGTTCTGACATCGTTCTAACATCGTTCTGACATCGTTCTGACATCGTTCTGACATCGTTCTGACATCGTTCTAACATCGTTCTGACATCGTTCTAACATCGTTCTGACATCGTTCTGACATCGTTCTGACATCGTCTAACATCGTTCTGACATCGTTCTGACATCGTTCTGACATCGTTCTGACATCGTTCCGACATCGTTCCGACATCGTTCTGACATCGTCTAACATCGTTCCGACATCGTTCCGACATCGTTCCGACATCGTTCCGACATCGTTCCGACATCGTTCTGACATCGTCTAACATCGTTCTAACATCGTTCTGACATCGTTCTGACATCGTTCTGACATCGTTCTAACATCGTTCTGACATCGTTCTGACATCGTTCTGACATCGTTCTAACATCGTTCTGATATCGTTCTGACATCGTCTAACATCGTTCTGACATCGTTCTGACATCGTTCTGACATCGTTCTAACATCGTTCTAACATCGTTCTGACTTCGTTCTAACATCGTTCTGACATCGTCTAACATCGTTCTGACATCGTTCTGACATCGTTCTGACATCGTTCTAACATCGTTCTGACATCGTTCTGACATCGTTCTGACATCGTTCTAACATCGTTCTGATATCGTTCTGACATCGTCTAACATCGTTCTGACATCGTTCTGACATCGTTCTGACATCGTTCTAACATCGTTCTAACATCGTTCTGACATCTTCTAACATCGTTCTGACATCGTTCTGACATCGTTCTGACATCGTTCTGACATCGTTCTGACATCGTTCTGACATCGTTCTGACATCGTCTAACATCGTTCTGACATCGTTCTGACATCGTTCCGACATCGTTCCGACATCGTTCCGACATCGTTCCGACATCGTTCTGACATCGTTCTGACATCGTTCTGACATCGTTCTAACATCGTTCTGACATCGTTCTGACATCGTTCTAACATCGTTCCGACATCGTTCTGACATCGTTCTGACATCGTTCTGACATCGTCCTGACATCGTTCTGACATCGTTCTGACATCGTTCTGACTTCGTTCTAACATCGTTCTGACATCGTTCTGACATCGTTCTGACATCGTCTAACATCGTTCTGACATCGTCCTGACATCGTTCTGACATCGTCTAACATCGTCCTGACATCGTTCTGACATCAGTCTGACTTCGTTCTAACATCGTTCTGACATCGTTCTAACATCGTTCTGACATCGTTCTGACATCGTCTAACATCGTTCTGACATCGTTCTAACATCGTTCTGACATCGTTCTGACATCGTTCTGACATCGTTCTGACATTGTTCCGACATCGTTCCGACATCGTTCCGACATCGTTCCGACATCGTTCCGACATCGTTCTGACATCGTCTAACATCGTTCCGACATCGTTCCGACATCGTTCTGACATCGTCTAACATCGTTCCGACATCGTTCCGACATCGTTCCGACATCGTTCCGACATCGTTCTGACATCGTCTAACATCGTTCTAACATCGTTCTGACATCGTTCTAACATCGTTCTGACATCGTTCTGACATCGTTCTGACATCGTTCTAACATCGTTCTGATATCGTTCTGACATCGTCTAACATCGTTCTGACATCGTTCTGACATCGTTCTGACATCGTTCTAACATCGTTCTGACATCGTTCTGACATCGTTCTGACATCGTTCTGACATCGTTCTGACATCGTCCTGACATCGTTCTGACATCGTTCTGACATCGTTCTGACATCGTTCTGACATCGTTCTGACATCGTTCTGACATCGTTCTGACATCGTTCTGACATCGTTCTAACATCGTTCTGACATCGTTCTGACATCGTTCTGACATCGTCCTGACATCGTTCTGACATCGTTCTGACTTCGTTCTAACATCGTTCTGACATCGTTCTGACATCGTTCTGACATCGTCTAACATCGTTCTGACATCGTCCTGACATCGTTCTGACATCGTCTAACATCGTCCTGACATCGTTCTGACATCGTTCTGACATCGTTCTAACATCGTTCTGACATCGTTCTAACATCGTTCTGACATCGTTCTGACATCGTCTAACATCGTTCTGACATCGTTCTGACTTCGTTCTAACATCGTTCTGACATCGTTCTAACATCGTTCTGACATCGTTCTGACATCGTCTAACATCGTTCTGACATCGTTCTAACATCGTTCTGACATCGTTCTGACATCGTTCTGACATCGTTCTGACATCGTTCTAACATCGTTCTGACATCGTTCTAACATCGTTCTGACATCGTTCTGACATCGTTCTGACATCGTCTAACATCGTTCTGACATCGTTCTGACATCGTTCTGACATCGTTCTGACATCGTTCCGACATCGTTCCGACATCGTTCTGACATCGTCTAACATCGTTCCGACATCGTTCCGACATCGTTCCGACATCGTTCCGACATCGTTCCGACATCGTTCTGACATCGTCTAACATCGTTCTAACATCGTTCTGACATCGTTCTGACATCGTTCTGACATCGTTCTAACATCGTTCTGACATCGTTCTGACATCGTTCTGACATCGTTCTAACATCGTTCTGATATCGTTCTGACATCGTCTAACATCGTTCTGACATCGTTCTGACATCGTTCTGACATCGTTCTAACATCGTTCTAACATCGTTCTGACTTCGTTCTAACATCGTTCTGACATCGTCTAACATCGTTCTGACATCGTTCTGACATCGTTCTGACATCGTTCTAACATCGTTCTGACATCGTTCTGACATCGTTCTGACATCGTTCTAACATCGTTCTGATATCGTTCTGACATCGTCTAACATCGTTCTGACATCGTTCTGACATCGTTCTGACATCGTTCTAACATCGTTCTAACATCGTTCTGACATCTTCTAACATCGTTCTGACATCGTTCTGACATCGTTCTGACATCGTTCTGACATCGTTCTGACATCGTTCTGACATCGTTCTGACATCGTCTAACATCGTTCTGACATCGTTCTGACATCGTTCCGACATCGTTCCGACATCGTTCCGACATCGTTCCGACATCGTTCTGACATCGTTCTGACATCGTTCTGACATCGTTCCGACATCGTTCTGACATCGTTCTGACATCGTCTAACATCGTTCTGACATCGTTCTGACATCGTTCTGACATCGTTCTGACATCGTTCTAACATCGTTCTGACATCGTTCTGACATCGTTCTAACATCGTTCCGACATCGTTCTGACATCGTTCTGACATCGTTCTGACATCGTCCTGACATCGTTCTGACATCGTTCTGACATCGTTCTGACTTCGTTCTAACATCGTTCTGACATCGTTCTGACATCGTTCTGACATCGTCTAACATCGTTCTGACATCGTCCTGACATCGTTCTGACATCGTCTAACATCGTCCTGACATCGTTCTGACATCAGTCTGACTTCGTTCTAACATCGTTCTGACATCGTTCTAACATCGTTCTGACATCGTTCTGACATCGTCTAACATCGTTCTGACATCGTTCTAACATCGTTCTGACATCGTTCTGACATCGTTCTGACATCGTTCTGACATTGTTCCGACATCGTTCCGACATCGTTCCGACATCGTTCCGACATCGTTCCGACATCGTTCTGACATCGTCTAACATCGTTCCGACATCGTTCCGACATCGTTCTGACATCGTCTAACATCGTTCCGACATCGTTCCGACATCGTTCCGACATCGTTCCGACATCGTTCTGACATCGTCTAACATCGTTCTAACATCGTTCTGACATCGTTCTAACATCGTTCTGACATCGTTCTGACATCGTTCTGACATCGTTCTAACATCGTTCTGATATCGTTCTGACATCGTCTAACATCGTTCTGACATCGTTCTGACATCGTTCTGACATCGTTCTAACATCGTTCTGACATCGTTCTGACATCGTTCTGACATCGTTCTAACATCGTTCTGACATCGTTCTGACATCGTTCTGACATCGTTCTAACATCGTTCTGATATCGTTCTGACATCGTCTAACATCGTTCTGACATCGTTCTGACATCGTTCTGACATCGTTCTAACATCGTTCTGACATCGTTCTGACATCGTTCTGACATCGTTCTGACATCGTTCTAACATCGTTCTGACATCGTTCTGACATCGTTCTGACATCGTTCTGACATCGTTCTGACATCGTTCTGACATCGTTCCGACATCGTTCTGACATCGTTCTAACATCGTTCTGACTTCGTTCTAACATCGTTCTGACATCGTCTAACATCGTTCTGACATCGTTCTGACATCGTCTAACATCGTTCTGACATCGTTCTAACATCGTTCTGACATCGTTCTGACATCGTTCTGACATCGTTCTAACATCGTTCTGATATCGTTCTGACATCGTCTAACATCGTTCTGACATCGTTCTGACATCGTTCTGACATCGTTCTGACATCGTTCTGACATCGTTCTGACATCGTTCTAACATCGTTCTGACATCGTCTAACATCGTTCTGACATCGTTCTGACATCGTTCCGACATCGTTCCGACATCGTTCCGACATCGTTCCGACATCGTTCCGACATCGTTCTGACATCGTTCTAACATCGTTCTGACATCGTTCTGACATCGTTCTAACATCGTTCCGACATCGTTCTGACATCGTTCTGACATCGTCTAACATCGTTCTGACATCGTTCTGACATCGTTCTGACATCGTTCCGACATCGTTCTGACATCGTTCTGACATCGTTCTGACATCGTTCTGACATCGTCTAACATCGTTCTGACATCGTTCTGACATCGTTCTGACATCGTTCTGACATCGTTCTAACATCGTTCTGACATCGTTCTGACATCGTCTAACATTGTTCTGACATCGTTCTGACATCGTTCTGACATCGTTCCGACATCGTTCTGACATCGTTCTGACATCGTCTAACATCGTTCTGACATCGTTCTGACATCGTTCTGACATCGTTCTGACATCGTTCTTATTTGTTGATCATAAGAACACATTCAGCTTTTTTAAGATTTTACAGTTTCAACACATTATAACTTCTAACTTTACGTGTCATCTACTCATCACTGGTAGAAATATATGTATATTGTATTTTTTAGAAATATACACATATTTAATCAAATGTATGCAAAATAGATACATTTAATGCCATATTGTGGAATATGCCAGCTAAAGCCTAAATATATCACGTGTGAATAACATGTTTATCAAGACACGTGTGAATAACATGTTTATCACGACACGTGTGAATAACATGTTTATCAAGACACGTGTGAATAACATGTTTATCAAGACACGTGTGAATAACATGTTTATCACGACACGTGTGAATAACACGTTTATCACGACACGTGTGAATAACATGTTTATCACGACACGTGTGAATAACATGTTTATCACGACACGTGTGAATAACACGTTTATCACGACACGTGTGAATAACACGTTTATCACGACACGTGTGAATAACATGTTTATCACGACACGTGTGAATAACATGTTTATCACGACACGTGTGAATAACACGTTTATCACGACACGTGTGAATAACACGTTTATCACGACACGTGTGAATAACACGTTTATCACGACACGTGTGAATAACACGTTTATCACGACACGTGTGAATAACATGTTTATCATGACACGTGTGAATAACACGTTTATCACGACACGTGTGAATAACACGTTTATCACGACACGTGTGAATAACATGTTTATCATGACACGTGTGAATAACACGTTTATCACGACACGTGTGAATAACACGTTTATCACGACACGTGTGAATAACATGTTTATCATGACACGTGTGAATAACACGTTTATCACGACACGTGTGAATAACACGTTTATCACGACACGTGTGAGCTGTGAATTATACGTTTATTGTAACGTGTGAATAACGTGTGAATAACGTGTGAATAAAGTGTGAATAACGTGTGAATAACGTGTGAATAACGTGTGAATAACGTGTGAATAACGTGTGAATAACGTGTGAATAAAGTGTGAATAACGTGTGAATAACGTGTGAATAACGTGTGAATAACGTGTGAATAACGTGTGAATAACGTGTGAATAAAGTGTGAATAACGTGTGAATAACGTGTGAATAACGTGTGAATAACGTGTGAATAAAGTGTGAATAAAGTGTGAATAACGTGTGAATAACGTGTGAATAACGTGTGAATAACGTGTGAATAACGTGTGAATAAAGTGTGAATAACGTGTGAATAACGTGTGAATAACGTGTGAATAACGTGTGCTGCAGGTCTTTGTTCATGGAGACGAGCTGGACGGTTTCCAGAAGGAGTTTGATGCAGACATTCTTCCCTCAGACTTTGACGGAAAAGCTCCTGTGACCGACCATCGCGCCATCGCCAACAAGCTCTTCGGCTCAGAGGATACAGCGCTCTGAAACAGTTATAACAGAGTTATAACAGAGTTAGAAGAGTTATAACAGAGTTTTAACAGAGTTATAACAGAGTTAGAAGAGTTATAACAGAGTTTTAACAGAGTTATAACAGAGTTAGAAGAGTTATAATAGAGTTATAAGAGTTATAATAGAGTTATAATAGAGTTCTACACATCCAGCTTAGTCTAGTGAGATTTGATAGGCTTGTTGTGTTGTGTAGCCGAGGAGTTAAAATGAGACGAGTTGAGGAATATTAGCAGGAGATAAATGTATTTTTATTCACAGTTTTATTGAATTGTTGCTTTTGTAGACGAGAAGATCACGAGCCAACGAGGCTTCGATTCTGAAGGTTTAAACTAGTGTCACATGTTCTAAAATGTCAAACTCCAGCTCCGTACGAAGGACAAAGCTCAAAACTGAAAGACACTCTCGCCTCAAGAGGACAAACATCACATGATCTCTCTTCCTGTGTTACGCTGGGGTTCTCTCCGGGTTCTCTCGGGGTCCTCTCCGGGTCCTCTCGGGGTCCTCTCCGGGTTCTCTCCGGGTCCTCTCGGGGTCCTCTCGGGGTTCTCTCCGGGTCCTCTCGGGGTCCTCTCCGGGTCCTCTCCGGGTCCTCTCGGGGTCCTCTCGGGGTTCTCTCGGGGTTCTCTCCGGGTCCTCTCGGGGTCCTCTCGGGGTCCTCTCGGGGTCCTCTCGGGGTTCTCTCCGGGTTCCGAGTTCCTCTGTGGGCGGGGCTCAGAATACAGTTACTTTCATATAAAAACATGGTGTTTGATGTGATGATGATGTAATGTCTTTAAACACGTGTCAGACAAATGTGAAATGACTGGATAAATATCACGTTATTCACACTTTTTGGAGCTTTTATTGAAATGATTCATTAAACTCAGTATCAAATGTCCTCCAACATTTATGATTTATGTTAATCCCCTTTGTGTAATCGCAAGAATATGTTACTAAATACATTTGAATGCAGGTGTTCAGTAAACTGTAACTAACTCTGACCCTCTGACCCTCTGACCCACTGACCCTCTGACCCTCTGACCCACTGACCCTCTGACCCACTGACCCTCTGACCCTCTGACCCACTGACCCTCTGACCCACTGACCCTCTGACCCTCTGACCCACTGACCCTCTGACCCACTGACCCTCTGACCCTCTGACCCACTGACCCTCTGACCCACTGACCCTCTGACCCTCTGACCCACTGACCCTCTGACCCACTGACCCTCTGACCCTCTGACCCACTGACCCTCTGACCCACTGACCCTCTGACCCTCTGACCCTCTGACCCTCTGACCCACTGACCCACTGACCCTCTGACCCACTGACCGGTGCAGCGGCAGGCCCCTCCCTCAGCTTTCCATGTTCCACCCAGCAACCAATCAAAGCCCAGCTCGCCTTGTTTAGAACCCGCTAACACGGCCACTCTCCAGCGCTCTAGTGAGCACGGCCCGCCTCCTGCTCTGTGTACTCACTGTAGTACTGCTCTGTGTACTCACTGTAGTACTGCTCTGTGTACTCACTGTAGTACTGCTCTGTGTACTCACTGTAGTACTGCTCTGTGTACTCACTGAAGTACTGCTCTGTGTACTCACTGAAGTACTGCTCTGTGTACTCACTGAAGTACTGCTCTGTGTACTCACTGTAGTACTGCTCTGTGTACTCACTGTAGTACTGCTCTGTGTACTCACTGTAGTACTGCTCTGTGTACTCACTGAAGTACTGCTCTGTGTACTCACTGAAGTACTGCTCTGTGTACTCACTGTAGTACTGCTCTGTGTACTCACTGAAGTACTGCTCTGTGTACTCACTGAAGTACTGCTCTGTGTACTCACTGTAGTACTGCTTTGTGTACTCACTGTAGTACTGCTCTGTGTACTCACTGAAGTACTGCTCTGTGTACTCACTGAAGTACTGCTCTGTGTACTCACTGAAGTACTGCTCTGTGTACTCACTGAAGTACTGCTCTGTGTACTCACTGAAGTACTGCTCTGTGTACTCACTGTAGTACTGCTCTGTGTACTCACTGTAGTACTGCTCTGTGTACTCACTGTAGTACTGCTCTGTGTACTCACTGAAGTACTGCTCTGTGTACTCACTGAAGTACTGCTCTGTGTACTCACTGAAGTACTGCTCTGTGTACTCACTGTAGTACTGCTCTGTGTACTCACTGTAGTACTGCTCTGTGTACTCACTGAAGTACTGCTCTGTGTACTCACTGTAGTACTGCTCTGTGTACTCACTGAAGTACTGCTCTGTGTACTCACTG
The DNA here is from genome assembly GCF_026437365.1 of Eucyclogobius newberryi. NCBI lineage: Eukaryota > Metazoa > Chordata > Actinopteri > Gobiiformes > Gobiidae > Eucyclogobius > Eucyclogobius newberryi. The sequence goes on from NW_027316167.1 coordinate 43,478,782, forward strand.
AAGTACTGCTCTGTGTACTCACTGAAGTACTGCTCTGTGTACTCACTGTAGTACTGCTCTGTGTACTCACTGTAGTACTGCTCTGTGTACTCACTGTAGTACTGCTCTGTGTACTCACTGAAGTACTGCTCTGTGTACTCACTGTAGTACTGCTCTGTGTACTCACTGAAGTACTGCTCTGTGTACTCACTGAAGTACTGCTCTGTGTACTCACTGAAGTAGTGCTCTGTGTACTCACTGAAGTACTGCTCTGTGTACTCACTGTAGTACTGCTCTGTGTACTCACTGAAGTACTGCTCTGTGTACTCACTGTAGTACTGCTCTGTGTACTCACTGTAGTACTGCTCTGTGTACTCACTGAAGTACTGCTCTGTGTACTCACTGAAGTACTGCTCTGTGTACTCACTGAAGTACTGCTCTGTGTACTCACTGTAGTACTGCTCTGTGTACTCACTGAAGTACTGCTCTGTGTACTCACTGAAGTACTGCTCTGTGTACTCACTGAAGTACTGCTCTGTGTACTCACTGTAGTACTGCTCTGTGTACTCACTGAAGTACTGCTCTGTGTACTCACTGAAGTACTGCTCTGTGTACTCACTGAAGTACTGCTCTGTGTACTCACTGAAGTACTGCTCTGTGTACTCACTGAAGTACTGCTCTGTGTACTCACTGTAGTACTGCTCTGTGTACTCACTGAAGTACTGCTCCGTGTACTCACTGTAGTACTGCTCTGTGTACTCACTGAAGTACTGCTCTGTGTACTCACTGTAGTACTGCTCTGTGTACTCACTGAAGTACTGCTCTGTGTACTCACTGAAGTACTGCTCTGTGTACTCACTGAAGTAAATATTGCAGTTCTTTCAGTTTAACTCTCAAACTCACACTGAGCAGAATGAAGCTGTGCAGAATGAAACTGTGCAGAATGAAGCTGTGCAGAATGAAACTGTGCAGAATGAAGCTGTGCGGAATATAATTGTATGTAATGTATTTACAATATGAACAAATAATTACAATCATGAAAGCAGTATTTACATCGTTATAAACAGGTTAATTAACATGTGTATCTTTCATCTAGTATAAGACAAACGTTCTGCAGAACAGGATAAACAAACAAACAAACAGAGGTAAGTATGATTCATGTCAGAATGTAAAACATTAACATGACATTTCACTGCTTTGAGTTTGACCTTTAGAGGACAAATATATGAGATGGACGTCCTCATTGACCCTGTTCATCACGAGCACCACACCGACCGACCGACCGACCGACCGACCGACCGACTGAGCGAGCGAGTTCTGAAGCTCAACTGAAGGAAACATTAGATCTTCTGATGCAGGATCCATCCTAGGGTCACTCTCGACCGCTTGTTTCATCCATCCTAGGGTCACTCTTGACCGCTTGTTTCATCCATCCTAGGGGCACTCTTGACCGCTTGTTTCATCCATCCTAGGGGCACTCTTGACCGCTTGTTTCATCCATCCTAGGGTCACTCTTGACCGCTTGTTTCATCCATCCTAGGGGCACTCTTGACCGCTTGTTTCATCCATCCTAGGGGCACTCTTGACCGCTTGTTTCAGTGATACTAGGGTCACTCTCGACCGCTTGTTTCATCCATCCTAGGGTCACTCTTGACCGCTTGTTTCATCCATCCTAGGGGCACTCTTGACCGCTTGTTTCATCCATCCTAGGGGCACTCTTGACCGCTTGTTTCATCCATCCTAGGGTCACTCTCGACCGCTTGTTTCAGTGATACTAGGGTCACTCTTGACCGCTTGTTCCAGTGATACTAGGGTCACTCTTGACCGCTTGTTCCAGTGATACTAGGGGCACTCTCGACCGCTTGTTTCAATGATACTAGGGTCACTCTTGACCGCTTGTTCCAGTGATACTAGGGTCACTCTCGACCGCTTGTTTCAGTGATACTAGGGTCACTCTCGACCGCTTGTTTCATCCATCCTAGGGTCACTCTTGACCGCTTGTTTCAGTGATACTAGGGTCACTCTCGACCGCTTGTTTTATCCATCCTAGGGTCACTCTTGACCGCTTGTTTCACCCATCCTAGGGTCACTCTTGACCGCTTGTTTCAGTGATACTAGGGTCACTCTCGACCGCTTGTTTCATCCATCCTAGGGGCACTCTCGACTGCTTGTTTCATCCATCCTAGGGGCACTCTTGACCGCTTGTTTCATCCATCCTAGGGTCACTCTCGACCGCTTGTTTCAGTGATACACCTGCTCTTGCAGTGCTGCATCTTTAACACTCTCTGGCTCCATCACTACACGACCTGGAGGAGACGTCCTGTCGTCTCCATGGAAACCAGTTGACTCAAGTTTCTTCTTGGTGTTTGTGGAACGTCCGGCTGTAACGTCTGCAGAAGATTTAGACAAGGAAAAGAAATTCATAAGTATTGATAGATTATGATTTTATTTGTGTTTTAGTTTTAGAATTATGGTTTTATTTGTGTTTGTTTCCTGTTTGTTGTTTGTGTTTGAACAGAAGCACTTGTTTACATATGTAAATGAGAACATGTGACTCAGAACTGCTTTGATCTGGATGAAATGTCATGAATAAACATAACTGTGATGTTTATCTTCCATAAACAATAAGAAGAAGATCATCAGCGTCACTTCCAGGACCAGAGCTTCTTCATTCTGAGGATTTCCTGGTTTTGAATCCGTCGTGTTTGGATGACACAGAATGCTGTATGTCTGCCCTACTCCCCGACCTTAGGTCACCTGCATAAAGTAATATAGAAATATACCAGCTCAATTCAAACGTCTCTATCGTCTCGTCAGTACAATTATTTTCAATTAAATTATGAATTTCTCTAAATATATGGAAATATATATATTTGATTTGATCATCACTTGTCTTTGTCAGAAAGCTGGTGTATTATTTGTCTCTTGTGATGGACGTGTCTCTTGTGATGGACGTGTCTCTTGTGATGGACGTGTCTCTGCTTCACATCAGGACGATTCATCTTGATTCTGCTGCTTTGACCGAACGTCCAGAAAAGGAAAAGTCAAAGAATTTCAATCAAGGTTCAACACGATCAATAACAATGATTCATCATCATCACAGTTTGACGTACATTACATCCGCCCCTACATGAACCATGTCATGAACCATGTCATGAACCATGTCATGAACCATGACATGAACCATGTCATGAACCATGACATGAACCATGTCATGAACCATGACATGAACCATGTCATGAACCATGTCATGAACCATGTCATGAACCATGACATGAACCATGTCATGAACCATGTCATTAACCATGACATGAACCATGACATGAACCATGTCATGAACCATGTCATGAACCATGTCATGAACCATGTCATGAACCATGTCATGAACCATGTCATGAACCATGACATGAACCATGTCATGAACCATGTCATGAACCATGTCATGAACCATGTCATGAACCATGTCATGAACCATGTCATGAACCATGTCATGAACCATGTCATGAACCATGACATGAACCATGTCATGAACCATGTCATGAACCATGTCATGAACCATGTCATGAACCATGTCATGAACCATGTCATGAACCATGTCATGGTTCATGACATGAACCATGTCATGGTTCATGACATGAACCATGACATGAACCATGACATGAACCATGTCATGAACCATGTCATGAACCATGTCATGAACCATGTCATGAACCATGTCATGGTTCATGACATGAACCATGACATGAACCATGACATGAACCATGTCATGAACCATGACATGAACCATGTCATGAACCATGACATGAACCATGACATGAACCATGTCATGAACCATGACATGAACCATGTCATGGTTCATGTCATGGTGTGCACTCTTCCTGCTTCCGAAGAGTGCACGCGCTTTTTTGCTCGCTCCGCTTGCTATCACTGCTTTCCTTATTTATTTTGCTTTTTAATCAGTTTTTGTCTTCCAAACATTTTTGCTTTAGACTTTTTCAAGTAAACCAAGGATTTTAAGAACATTTTTCCAGTTTTAACGACATATCGGACGCCAGCGACATGTCCGGGAGAAGAAGTGAGAAAGACTGTGAACGCTGTCGGAAATATCAACAAGAAATTAATGAGCTGAAAACACGGATATTTGTTTTGGAATCTGAAAAAGTTCTTCACGATACCATTCCTGTGTCAACCGACGGTAAGAAGAGCACACTTTTTACAAGAAAAACTGCTACTTTCAACCTAAACCGCAGTGACTCTGTGTCGTTTCCAAAACTGTCTAAAAACCAGAAAGACCAGGCTGTTTCTTGGAACAAACTTGGAGCAAAGCCTAAACGATACAAAGATAACGTGAAGTCACCTAAAATACAGCTCACCAACAGATTTTTACCACTTTCAGAGATGGAATTAAATGAAAAAAGGAAAGATGACGTGGCCAAAATACAGCGAGGAGGATCTGTGCCAGGAGCCAAGGTCACGCAGATTGTTTTGGTTGGAGACGGAGTGATAAGTCACGTGACGCATGAAAAGATAAACACACATTCTTTTCCAAGCGCCACTGTTTCTGAGATAACGTCACTCCTTCCAAATATTATGGCTAAGCATGGAGGAGCTAAACAGCTGATTGTGCACGTGGGTGCAGTGGACATGCGGCGGGAACAGACTGAAGTTTTGAAAAAAGACTTCTTGAAGTTATTCGACGTGCTTGATAAAATGGAAATCAAAACTTTCATAAGTGGACCTCTTCCAAACATCGACAGGAGGATAAGCAAGTTTAGCCGGCTTCTTCAGCTGAACACATGGCTGTCCAAAGAGTGTGCCCCTAGAGGACTACACTACATTGAGAACTTCTATCTATTCTGGAAACGAGAGGACCTGTTTAAGAGAAATGGCCCCCACCTATGCAGAGGTGGAGTGAGGGTGCTGACAGAGAACCTGCTCCACGCTCTGAGGCATTGGACTGGGCCTGGACAGGGTCCTGAGCAGATAGTTAGAGAAAAGAGGAATGAGAGAAGAATTCCTGCTCCCTCAGCCAGAGACCGAGCCAATGTTTCAACATCAAAAGCACCACAACCTCAGCCTCCACCAAAGGATTCATCAGCAGCTGCTCCACCACCACCAGCAAAGGATTCAGCTCCAGCTGCTCCACATTCACCTCCACCGCCTCCAGCAAAGGAACAATCTTCAAAGGCCTTGGACCCATCTGTGACAAGCCCAACAACATCCCTGTCATCGCCCCTGCCTTCACACCAGCCCTGGGTTCCCCCTGCAACATCTACTCCCACTAAAGATTCATCATTCTCCTTCTCATCTCCACTCTCACCCATGGGCCTTCCCAGCCATTTTGAAAGTCTGATCAAATCAGGCGTTAAGATGGCTCCACTCACGCCCAATATAGCAAGGGCTATGCCGACTACACCAACAAAAGCCCCACCACCCATCCAACCTCGCCTTTCACCTGGTATCTCCCATAGCTAGGATGCACTGGTTCTCAGCGTTGCCGGGACTTATTGTCACATTAAAAATCAAACCAACCCGGGGCCCTATGTAAAAAGAGCCCCCCCTAGTGCTATTTCTGTAGTCACATCATCACACAGATAGAAAAACAAAATGCGAGTCAGGCCCAATCTGAGAAATGTGATTCATATTCCCTGTGAAAAGATAAAGCCCAGTCCCACTGAAACTAGTCTGAAACTTGCTGTGCTAAATGTCAGATCCTTATGTAACAAATCTCTCTTAATTAATAATTTTATTTCTTCTTATAATCTTGACTGAAACATGGCTTGACAAAAACACAGGAAATGTAGTTCTGATAGAAACTGCTCCACCCAACTTTAAGTTTGAATCTGAAACACGAGAAAACAAAAAAGGGGGTGGAGTCTGTGCTGTCTTTAGAGATGAAATAATTACCCGCAGGTTGTCTTTTGGGGTGTTTTCATCATTTCAGTATGTATTCTTTAAAATGGAGCTAAAACGGTCTCCATCCATTCTCTTCATTGTTTTATACAAGCCTCCCCAGCACTGCCAAAGTTTTATTGATGATTTTACTGAGATGCTTTCAGTCATATGCACAGACTTTGATGGTTTGGTCATTACAGGTGATTTCAACGTGCATGTTGATAATATTTGTGACAGAAACGCTAAAGAGCTTGATGCTGTCCTTGAAACCTTCAGTCTTACGCAGCATGTGAGAGGCCCCACCCACAGCAAAGGACACACTCTAGATCTCATAATTACAAAGGGGGTAAATATTTCAAATGTTAATGTGATCGATGTTGCTCTGTCTGATCATTTCTGTGTCTTCTTTGACCTGTCTGTTTCTCCCCAACCTTCGGTTGGTCCTGCAGTTGTTCAGAGGAGACACATAATTGATGGCACAGGTGCACTGTTTATGGAAATGATAAACTTTTAAAATGTCTCATGTTCTAATGTAAATGAATTGTTGAACTCTGTTACATCTAGTGTTTTGAATGTTCTGGACACCATCGCCCCTATGAAGGCTAAAATGGTAAAAAATAAGCAGAAGGCGCCATGGAGAAATGATGATTCGGTCAGGGCACAGAAAAGGGAGTGCCGCAGGGCCGAACGGAAATGGCGCAAGTCAAAGCTCCAGGTTCAAAAAGAGATTTACAAAGAGAAGCTGAACATGTACAACCTAATCTTATGTAGAACTAGGGAAAGATATTTTTCTGAAATAATTGGAAGCTGCAGTAACACCTCGCGTGTCCTGTTTGCCACAGTAAACAGATTAACAAACCCTCCAGCTCAGCTGCCGTTAGAACTCATTTCCACATCCAAGTGTAATGAGTTTGCATTATTCTTTAATGACAAAGTTCAGGGCATTAAAAATGCTATAAATCCCACAATGCAAAAAATTACCCTAAAACCACCAAGACACTTAGAGCTAACTCACTTTGCACCAGTAACTGACAAAACTGTCCATGAGATCATCACCAGTCTGAGTTCATCTACATGCTGCCTTGATGTGTTACCCACCAGATTTTTAAAGTCTGTGCTGAACAGTTTGTTAGCATCACTCACTCACATAGTTAACATGTCGCTTCAATCTGGAACATTCCCAATGTCTTTGAAAACTGCGGTCATAAAGCCTCTCCTAAAGAAGAGCAGTCTTGATGCCGCAGTACTGAGTCATTACCGGCCCATCTCTAATCTGCCATTTTGGGGCAAAGTCCTTGAAAAGGTTGTTTACAAACAGCTCACAGATTTCCTCTTAATAAACAACTCATTTGATGTTTTTCAGTCAGGTTTTAGACCTCATCACAGCACTGAGACTGCTCTTGTCAAGGTGACAAATGACATCCGCCTGAACACTGACACGGGCAAAGCCTCAGTCTTAATTCTGTTAGATCTGAGTGCTGCTTTTGACACTGTCGATCATGGGATCCTCTTACAGAGACTAGAGGACTGGGTGGGCATCACTGGCACTGCCCTAAACTGGTTAAGGTCCTATCTGGAAGACAGGAAGTACTTTGTTGAAATTGGTAGCTGTGTCTCAGACCACATGACCCTGACCTGTGGAGTGCCCCAAGGGTCAGTCCTGGGTCCCCTTCTGTTCAACCTCTACATGCTGCCGTTAGGTCAGTTGATACGCAGTGAAAATGTGTCCTATCACAATTATGCAGACGACACTCAGATCTATGTTTCACTATCGGCAGGTGACTATGGACCAGTAGATTCACTCTGTCACTGCATCCAACAGATCAGTTTGTGGATGCAAAACAACTTTCTCCAGCTGAACTCCGACAAGACTGAAATAATCGTTTTTGGCCCACAGAAACAAAGAGAAAGTGTTAGCGGTCACCTCCAGAGTGTCGCTATAAAACCTACAAACCAAATTAGAAATCTGGGGGTAATAATGGACTCAGACTTGAACTTTAATAGCCACGTCAAATCAATAACATCAGCAGCTTTTTACCATCTAAAAAACATTGCCAAAATCAAAAATATAGTGTCAAAACCAGATTTAGAGAGACTTATCCATGCGTTTGTCTCCAGTAGATTAGACTACTGTAACGGCCGCTCACTGGTCTCTCCAAACGAGCTGTAAAACAGCTGCAGTACATCCAGAACGCTGCTGCTCGGGTCCTGACCAGAACCAGGAAGTATGATCACATTAGTCCTGTTCTCAGGTCTCTGCACTGCCCCCTGTGGCTCAGAGAAGAGACTTTAAAGCAGCTCTGCTTGTGTACAAGTCTCTCCATGGCCTAGCACCAAAGTACATCTTGGATATGTTAGTGCCATATGAACCATCTCGGACTCTGAGGACCTCAGGGACCAGCCTCCTGCTGGTGCCAGAGTCAGGACAAAACATGGGGAATCTGCGTTTCAGTTTTATGCAGCTAAAATCTGGAACAGTCTTCCTGAAGATGTGAGACAGGCTTCTACTCTGACAATGTTCAAATCTAAGCTAAAAACAGTTTTGTCTAGCTGCGCATATGACTGAAAGGATTTTTTCTTTGCACTCTTCTCTTTTGTTTGTGATTTTATTAGTTTAGAAAATCAGTTGGATTGATAATTTTTAATTTAGTTAATTTTATTGTATTTCTGTTTCTGTAATTTCTTTGTGATTTGAATGCATTTTTCCTGCTGTGAAGCACTTTGAATTGCCTTGTGTATGAAATGTGCTCTACAAATAAACTTGCCTTGCCTTGCCTTGCCATGAACCATGTCATGAACCATGTCATGAACCATGACATGAACCATGACATGAACCATGACATGAACCATGACATGAACCATGTCATGAACCATGTCATGAGCCATGTCATGAGCCATGTCATGAACCATGTCATGAGCCATGTCATGAACCATGTCATGAGCCATGTCATGAACCATGTCATGAGCCATGTCATGAGCCATGTCATGAACCATGTCATGAGCCATGTCATGAGCCATGTCATGAACCATGTCATGAACCATGTCATGAACCATGTCATGAACCATGTCATGGGGCGGCAGTAGCTCAGTGGTAGAGTGCTCGTCTTCTGATCCAAAGGTCGGCGGTTTGACTCCCCGCTCGGTCAGAGCGGTCAGACCAACCTGGCCCGCAGGTTGGCGGTGCGATCGCAGCTGCCTCATGTGAATACTGCCGTTGTGTCCTTGGGCAAGACACTTAACCCAACTCACCCCCCCAGTGTCTGCGTACATCTGGGGTATATGAATGGGTGACTGCTTCCTTGATGTAAAGCGCTTTGAGTACCTTGACAGTAGAAAAGCGCTCTATAAATGTGACCATTTAAACCAGGCACATATTATAAGCACTTAAACTTCCTGTTCTTTTCCTCTGGACCATGTAATGAACCATCTCATGCGTTGCAACAATGGAATTTCCCCATGTGGGACAATAAAGGAACATCTTATATATGTATATTTTGGCCAATTTATTTCACTGTGATTAGTTCTATTTACCACGAGCAAGAGAAAACACCAGAATCACTCAATCATCGACTCAAGTTTCAGCTTCGACCAATTTATCGTCCTTTGTCTTTGAGGCTCTTTGATCCAGCGATCGACCTTTAAATGATGCACACGATGCACACGATGCACACGATGCACACGATGCACACGATGCACCTGCAGGAAGAACATCGACTTTTGAGATGATTTGATCTGAACATCTGTGTTTGATCTCAGTGGTTTGGGAGAAGGCGTCATCCTCATCCTGCTGCCCACAGACCGTCTATAGCAGGGGTGTCCAAACTTTTTTCACCAAGGGCCGCATTTATAAAATTAAACGGAGCAGAGGGCCACAAACAACTTTGTTTGTTGAATGACGAAGTGAATTATTCCTCCACACCTTTAATTAGAACTAGAACATTAATATTAGGTTGGTATAAAATCAATATGCCTGAATTTTCCCAATTTCACAGTGAAAAGTACTAGTTTTTGTTGTTTGGGCCGACATAGCAGGACGCTGGAGGGCCATAACAAATTGGTCTGAGGGCCGCATTTGGCCCCCGGGCCCTAGTTTGGACATGCCTGGTCTAAAGCATGTAGGGTGAAACGTCTATAGCCTGTAGGGTGAAACGTCTATAGCCTGTAAGGTGAAACGTCTATAGCCTGTAGGGTGAAACGTCTATAGCCTGTAGGGTGAAACGTCTATACGTCTATAGCCTGTAGGGTGAAACGTCTATACGTCTATAGCCTGTAGGGTGAAACGTCTATAGCAAGTAGGGTGAAACGTCTATAGCATGTAGGGTGAAACATCTATAGCATGTAGGGTGAAACGTCTATAGCCTGTAGGGTGAAACGTCTATAGCCTGTAGGGTGAAACGTCTATACGTCTATAGCCTGTAGGGTGAAACGTCTATAGCCTGTAGGGTGAAACGTCTATAGCCTGTAGGGTGAAACACCTGTAGGGTGAAACGTCTATAGCATGTAGGGTGAAACGTCTATAGCCTGTAGGGTGAAACGTTTATAGCCTGTAGGGTGAAACGCCTGTAGGGTGAAACGTCTATAGCATGTAGGGTGAAACGTCTATAGCCTGTAGGGTGAAACGTCTATAGCATGTAGGGTGAAACGTCTATAGCCTGTAGGGTGAAACGTCTATAGCCTGTAGGGTGAAAAGTCTATACGTCTATAGCCTGTAGGGTGAAACGTCTATACGTCTATAGCCTGTAGGGTGAAACATCTATAGCATGTAGGGTGAAACGTGTATAGCATGTAGGGTGAAACGTCTATAGCATGTAGGGTGAAACATCTATAGCCTGTAGGGTGAAACGTCTATAGCCTGTAGGGTGAAACGCCTGTAGGGTGAAACGTCTATAGCATGTAGGGTGAAACGTCTATAGCCTGTAGGGTGAAACGTCTATAGCATGTAGGGTGAAACGTCTATAGCCTGTAGGGTGAAACGTCTATAGCCCGTAGGGTGAAACGTCTATAGCCCGTAGGGTGAAACGCCTGTAGCCTGTAGGGTGAAACGTCTATAGCATGTAGGGTGAAACGTCTATAGCCTGTAGGGTGAAACGTCTATAGCCTGTAGGGTGAAACGTCTATAGCCTGTAGGGTGAAACGTCTATAGCATGTAGGGTGAAACGTCTATAGCCTGTAGGGTGAAACGCCTGTAGGGTGAAACGTCTTTAGCATGTAGGGTGAAACGTCTATAGCCTGTAGGGTGAAACGCCTGTAGGGTGAAACGTCTATAGCCTGTAGGGTGAAACGTCTATAGCATGTAGGGTGAAACGTCTATAGCATGTAGGGTGAAACGTCTATAGCATGTAGGGTGAAACGTCTATAGCCTGTGTGGTGAAACGTCTATAGCATGTAGGGTGAAAGGTCTATAGCCTGTAGGGTGAAACGTCTATAGCCCGTAGGGTGAAACGTCTATAGCCTGTAGGGTGAAACGCCTGTAGGGTGAAACGTCTATAGCCTGTAGGGTGAAACGTCTATAGCCTGTAGGGTGAAACGTCTATAGCATGTAGGGTGAAACGTCTATAGCATGTAGGGTGAAACGTCTATAGCCTGTAGGGTGAAACGCCTGTAGGGTGAAACGTCTTTAGCATGTAGGGTGAAACGTCTATAGCCTGTAGGGTGAAACGCCTGTAGGGTGAAACGTCTATAGCCTGTAGGGTGAAACGTCTATAGCATGTAGGGTGAAACGTCTATAGCATGTAGGGTGAAACGTCTATAGCCTGTAGGGTGAAACGCCTGTAGGGTGAAACGTCTTTAGCATGTAGGGTGAAACGTCTATAGCCCGTAGGGTGAAACGTCTATAGCCTCTAGGGTGAAACGCCTGTAGGGTGAAACGTCTATAGCCTGTAGGGTGAAACGTCTATAGCCTGTAGGGTGAAACGTCTATAGCATGTAGGGTGAAACGTCTATAGCATGTAGGGTGAAACGTCTATAGCCTGTAGGGTGAAACGCCTGTAGGGTGAAACGTCTTTAGCATGTAGGGTGAAACGTCTATAGCCTGTAGGGTGAAACGCCTGTAGGGTGAAACGTCTATAGCCTGTAGGGTGAAACGTCTATAGCATGTAGGGTGAAACGTCTATAGCATGTAGGGTGAAACGTCTATAGCCTGTAGGGTGAAACGCCTGTAGGGTGAAACGTCTATAGCCTGTAGGGTGAAACGTCTATAGCATGTAGGGTGAAACGTCTATAGCATGTAGGGTGAAACGTCTATAGCATGTAGGGTGAAACGTCTATAGCCTGTAGGGTGAAACGCCTGTAGGGTGAAACGTCTTTAGCATGTAGGGTGAAATGTCTATAGCCTGTAGGGTGAAACGCCTGTAGGGTGAAACGTCTATAGCCTGTAGGGTGAAACGTCTATAGCATGTAGGGTGAAACGTCTATAGCCTGTAGGGTGAAACGTCTATAGCATGTAGGGTGAAACGTCTATAGCATGTAGGGTGAAACGTCAGCTTCCTCCGGCTAATGGTACAATGATAATTTTATTAACTGGTGTAGTGAACTTGAACGATACAGGCTACAGCCTCTGGCCTAAAAGGGGAAAAGGCCAAGTGAGGAGCAGACGAGGAGCAGACGAGGAGCAGACGAGGAGCAGACGAGGAGCAGACGAGGAGGAGACGAGGAGCAGACGAGGAGCAGACGAGGAGGAGACGAGGAGCAGACGAGGAGCAGACGAGGAGCAGACGAGGAGGAGACGAGGAGGAGACGAGGAGCAGACGAGGAGCAGACGAGGAGCAGACGAGGAGGAGACGAGGAGGAGACGAGGAGCAGACGAGGAGCAGACGAGGAGCAGACGAGGAGGAGACGAGGAGCAGACGAGGAGCAGACGAGGAGCAGACGAGGAGCAGACGAGGAGGAGACGAGGAGGAGACGAGGAGCAGACGAGGAGCAGACGAGGAGCAGACGAGGAGGAGACGAGGAGCAGACGAGGAGCAGACGAGGAGGAGACGAGGAGCAGACGAGGAGCAGACGAGGAGGAGACGAGGAGCAGACGAGGAGGAGACGAGGAGGAGACGAGGAGCAGACGAGGAGCAGACGAGGAGGAGACGAGGAGCAGACGAGGAGCAGACGAGGAGGAGACGAGGAGCAGACGAGGAGCAGACGAGGAGCAGACGAGGAGGAGACGAGGAGGAGACGAGGAGCAGACGAGGAGCAGACGAGGAGCAGACGAGGAGGAGACGAGGAGGAGACGAGGAGCAGACGAGGAGCAGACGAGGAGCAGACGAGGAGGAGACGAGGAGCAGACGAGGAGCAGACGAGGAGCAGACGAGGAGCAGACGAGGAGGAGACGAGGAGGAGACGAGGAGCAGACGAGGAGCAGACGAGGAGCAGACGAGGAGGAGACGAGGAGCAGACGAGGAGCAGACGAGGAGGAGACGAGGAGCAGACGAGGAGCAGACGAGGAGGAGACGAGGAGCAGACGAGGAGGAGACGAGGAGGAGACGAGGAGCAGACGAGGAGCAGACGAGGAGGAGACGAGGAGCAGACGAGGAGCAGACGAGGAGCAGACGAGGAGCAGACGAGGAGCAGACGAGGAGCAGACGAGGAGGAGACGAGGAGCAGACGAGGAGCAGACGAGGAGGAGACGAGGAGCAGACGAGGAGCAGACGAGGAGCAGACGAGGAGGAGACGAGGAGCAGACGAGGAGCAGACGAAGAGGAGACGAGGAGCAGACGAGGAGGAGACGAGGAGCAGACGAGGAGCAGACGTGGAGGAGACGAGGAGCAGACGAGGAGCAGACGAGGAGGAGACGAGGAGCAGACGAGGAGCAGACGAGGAGGAGACGAGGAGGAGACGAGGAGCAGACGAGGAGCAGACGAGGAGCAGACGAGGAGCAGACGAGGAGCAGACGAGGAGGAGACGAGGAGGAGACGAGGAGCAGACGAGGAGCAGACGAGGAGCAGACGAGGAGCAGACGAGGAGGAGACGAGGAGCAGACGAGGAGCAGACGAGGAGGAGACGAGGAGCAGACGAGGAGCAGACGAGGAGCAGACGAGGAGGAGACGAGGAGGAGACGAGGAGCAGACGAGGAGCAGACGAGGAGCAGACGAGGAGGAGACGAGGAGGAGACGAGGAGCAGACGAGGAGCAGACGAGGAGCAGACGAGGAGCAGACGAGGAGCAGACGAGGAGGAGACGAGGAGGAGACGAGGAGCAGACGAGGAGCAGACGAGGAGCAGACGAGGAGGAGACGAGGAGCAGACGAGGAGCAGACGAGGAGCAGACGAGGAGCAGACGAGGAGCAGACGAGGAGGAGACGAGGAGCAGACGAGGAGCAGACGAGGAGCAGACGAGGAGGAGACGAGGAGCAGACGAGGAGCAGACGAGGAGCAGACGAGGAGGAGACGAGGAGCAGACGAGGAGCAGACGAGGAGCAGACGAGGAGGAGACGAGGAGCAGACGAGGAGCAGACGAGGAGGAGACGAGGAGCAGACGAGGAGGAGACGAGGAGGAGACGAGGAGCAGACGAGGAGCAGACGAGGAGGAGACGAGGAGCAGACGAGGAGGAGACGAGGAGCAGACGAGGAGGAGACGAGGAGCAGACGAGGAGCAGACGAGGAGCAGACGAGGAGGAGACGAGGAGCAGACGAGGAGCAGACGAGGAGGAGACGAGGAGCAGACGAGGAGCAGACGAGGAGGAGACGAGGAGCAGACGAGGAGCAGACGAGGAGGAGACGAGGAGCAGACGAGGAGCAGACGAGGAGCAGACGAGGAGCAGACGTGGATTTTGGAGGACACGTCTCCTGGGCCAGCATTATGCTACTGCTGCACAATCACCTGTTTTTACTTTGACAAGAGTTTGAGCTGCTTCATGTGCAACAAGAGGATCAGGAGCATGTGTAACAAGAGGATCAGCAGTTGGAGATTGAAAATGACGGTGATCTTAAACGTATATTTGAGGGAACAACTCTGACACACTGATGTGCTGAGCTTCAGTCAGAAGAACAGTGAGGACACGTGGAACTGGACCTTATGTTACTCACATTTGGATCTTTTGGAATAGAACACTTAATGTACAAACACGTCTTTAGAGAACATTTCACTTTCAGAGCTGAATCGCATGGAAGCCCAAGCCCCGCCCCGCACCGGTCCATGAAAATAAAACCCACATTATTCTGGTCCGTGGTACAAAAAAAGGTTGGGGGCCCCTGCTCTAAAATATGGTGCTCAGCTTCATCCACGTGTGCTCCGGTTACTCCTCCTGCTTTCATCATGTTCGCCAAGAGTCGCCATTTCATGCTGCATTTCACTTCTTATTTCACACATGTGTAAAGTAGACGTTAGAATATTTCCCTGAGCTGGCGGGAAAGACCTCTGCGTCAGTTATGCTAGCAATGTTAGCCTCGTTAGCTTGTGATGCAGGCTGTATTCTAATGAGGTGTGTAGCTTTTCTATGAACAGGGGAACTACGCTAATACTAGCATAGGCTAATGGTTCAGGTGCATTAACGTATGGTTTTACTGCATAGAACATATGTAACATAGAACCCAAACCCAGGACCCGGGAACATGGGGCTGACCCCATTCCAATAGGACCGTGGGCCGTCAACTTTCTGACCACTCAGATCTGACGCACTGGTCAGCAGGACTGGACAGCTCACCTCTCTGACACTGGTCAGCAGGACTGGACAGCTCACCTCTCTCAGAGACACTGGTCAGCAGGACTGGACAGCTCACCTCTCTCAGAGACACTGGTCAGCAGGACTGGACAGCTCACCTCTCTGACACTGGTCAGCAGGACTGGACAGCTCACCTCTCTCAGAGACACTGGTCAGCAGGACTGGACAGCTCACCTCTCTCAGAGACACTGGTCAGCAGGACTGGA
>NW_027316167.1:43497009-43512009 GCF_026437365.1 Eucyclogobius newberryi
TTTTTTTTTTTTAAATTTGATTTTAGTAGAAAAAGCTTCAGTTGTTTGATCTGGACTCAGTTAGAAAAAATAGACGTTTCGACTCAGTCATTGTCAATAAAAGAATTTAGGTCGAATTTAGGTTCTCGACCTAAATTCTTTTATTGACAATGACTCTTGGATGAAACTGAGTCCAGATGAAACAACTGAAGCTTTTTCTACTATGGAACACGCCTGGACCAATGAGGGACACGCCCACAATTTGATTTTAGTATATTCTGAGAAGCGGAGGCTTGTGTGGAGCTCCCCCCCCGTCCCGCACGGCGCCGCCCCCCCCGTCACGCACAGTTGTAAATGTGCATCATCAACTTTGACCTTTAAACCAGGTTTGACCCCATTGACCCCATGGAAACAAAAGCCCTCAATGAAGCTCATGTACAATGGACAGTAAGAATATATATATAAAGTATAGAATATAAGTAAGAGCAGTAAATGATCAGGACCAAAAAGTGACCAAGTGTTTGAAGCACCATGAAACGTGGTGGTCACTGAACACGCTCCTGACCACAACTTTAAACCCACTGGTCATCTCTAATCTTCACCCACACTGGACAGGACTGGACATGGAACGACCGGACAAACGACCGGACGCGGTGTTGAGAAACACACATCTACCATCGGGTCACATGGCTCTGGCTTTGATCTGTTTTAAGAAGGTTTAGGACAAATGTAGGACAAATGTAGGACAAATGTAGGACAAACCGGAACTAGAAATATTGATGTGGTTTCAAGCTGGAAAAGGTAAAACAAATCTGGACCAAGTGTCATTTTCTGACCCCACAGGGACGTCCTTTAGTTTGAAAGAAGTCATTTACTGGAATAAGTCATCCAGCTTCATTCAGGGCCATAATGACCTGAAGATGAATCTCCTGCTCCTTCTAAGGACTCTGCACTGGAGAGGTCAGTGGAGGAGCAGAGGTCAGTGGAGGAGCAGAGGTGAGTGGAGGAGCAGAGGTCAGGCTGGAGGAGCAGAGGTCAGTGGAGGAGCAGAGGTCAGTGGAGGAGCAGAGGTCAGTGGAGGAGCAGAGGTGAGTGGAGGAGCAGAGGTCAGGCTGGAGGAGCAGAGGTCAGTGGAGGAGCAGAGGTCAGTGGAGGAGCAGAGGTCAGTGGAGGAGCAGAGGTGAGTGGAGGAGCAGAGGTCAGGCTGGAGGAGCAGAGGTCAGTGGAGGAGCAGAGGTCAGTGGAGGAGCAGAGGTCAGTGGAGGAGCAGAGGTCAGGCTGGAGGAGCAGAGGTCAGTGGAGGAGCAGAGGTCAGTGGAGGAGCAGAGGTCAGTGGAGGAGCAGAGGTGAGTGGAGGAGCAGAGGTCAGGCTGGAGGAGCAGAGGTCAGGCTGGAGGAGCAGAGGTCAGTGGAGGAGCAGAGGTCAGGCTGGAGGAGCAGAGGTGAGTGGAGGAGCAGAGGTCAGGCTGGAGGAGCAGAGGTCAGTGGAGGAGCAGAGGTCAGTGGAGGAGCAGAGGTCAGTGGAGGAGCAGAGGTCAGGCTGGAGGAGCAGAGGTCAGTGGAGGAGCAGAGGTCAGTGGAGGAGCAGAGGTCAGGCTGGAGGAGCAGAGGTCAGTGGAGGAGCAGAGGTCAGTGGAGGAGCAGAGGTCAGTGGAGGAGCAGAGGTGAGTGGAGGAGCAGAGGTCAGGCTGGAGGAGCAGAGGTCAGGCTGGAGGAGCAGAGGTCAGTGGAGGAGCAGAGGTCAGGCTGGAGGAGCAGAGGTGAGTGGAGGAGCAGAGGTCAGGCTGGAGGAGCAGAGGTCAGTGGAGGAGCAGAGGTCAGTGGAGGAGCAGAGGTCAGGCTGGAGGAGCAGAGGTCAGTGGAGGAGCAGAGGTCAGTGGAGGAGCAGAGGTGAGTGGAGGAGCAGAGGTCAGGCTGGAGGAGCAGAGGTCAGTGGAGGAGCAGAGGTCAGTGGAGGAGCAGAGGTCAGGCTGGAGGAGCAGAGGTCAGTGGAGGAGCAGAGGTCAGTGGAGGAGCAGAGGTCAGGCTGGAGGAGCAGAGGTCAGTGGAGGAGCAGAGGTCAGTGGAGGAGCAGAGGTCAGGCTGGAGGATCTTGTGCTCTTAAGTAGAAGTGACTGAACAGATGACCACGCCTCTGTTGTCCCAGCGTCCTGTGTGAAGCGTGAAGGCGCAAGAGAACCTGGAGCAGCACCAGAAGGAGAAGGCAGGTGGTGCTCCTCATGGTGCTCCTCATGGTGCTCCTCATGGTGCCTTCTGGTCAGGACACGCCCCTCCCGGGGTCAGCAGCCCGCTTTGGCACTGCGGCTTCTGCTTCTTCCATTGGCAGATGGCGTTGGCGTAGCCCACGATGACCTTGTCCATCCACGTGAGCGGGTGTGGGAAGAGCACGGCGCCCTCGAAGAAGCCCAGGTGACCACCATGAAGGGTCAGGGCGAAGACCACGTTGGGCTTCTTGGCTGAAGACAAAGGACTGAGTTAATTTAGTTGGTCAGCTCATGCTCGAGGGTCAGTTTGTTCAGCTCATGCTCGAGGGTCAGTTTGTTCAGCTCATGCTCGAGGGTCAGTTTGGTCAGCTCATGCTCGAGGGTCAGTTTGGTCAGCTCATGCTCGAGGGTCAGTTTGTTCAGCTCATGCTCGAGGGTCAGTTTGTTCAGCTCATGCTCGAGGGTCAGTTTGTTCAGCTCATGCTCGAGGGTCAGTTTGTTCAGCTCATGCTCGAGGGTCAGTTTGTTCAGCTCATGCTCGAGGGTCAGTTTGGTCAGCTCATGCTCGAGGGTCAGTTTGGTCAGCTCATGCTCGAGGGTCAGTTTGTTCAGCTCATGCTCGAGGGTCAGTTTGGTCAGCTCATACAAGTAAAAATACTTTGCTCTGGTGATTTTACTCCATGACAACAGCCAGAGCCTCTTTTCTTTTACCTGCCAGAGTACGAGGGATGTTCAGCAACGAGTCGTGCACCAGCGGGTCATCAGCAGAGTTCACCAGCAGCAGAGGAACGTTCACCTGTGAGGACAGAAGAAACATCAGGGGCCGGCCTCCTGCTGCCAAGGCACACGAAGTCAACATTAAGGCTGACAAGGCAAAGTGGTGTGGCACACCAACTCCAATATAGAGAAAACATCATCAATTTTTACGTACAATTGATTTGGGTCTGAACATTCAGCTGAACAGCTGTGACTAAGGTCAATATTGATGCATTAAAAAGATGAATCACTCCTTCGAGGCCGCATGAAGGCGACATGTAGTTCTTGCTCCTTAAGTGCCTTTAGAGTTTGACATGTCGACTGTGGGTTGAACAACAAAGATTCCAATCGCCGCCACAGATCAGGGTTCCCTCAGAGTGGTTTGCAATCAGGTCCCTAATATCTGCATAGAAGGTGATATCGCCCCCTGGTGGAGCAGACACATTCAGCAGAGTGAAAACCTATCCATTAACAGCCCCCATATTGTATAATATGTGTCCTTTAAGACCAGAGTTCTGATTCGTAAGAACCATCTCTGAAGACTCACCTCAGATATTCTAAAGAAAACTAAAACTAGTAAAAATGCGCACACACACACACACACACACACACACCTCAAGTCAGGGCCGACACAGCCCATTTACCCATCAGCCCACGGGAAAAATCCCCATATGCCAACCCAGTCCTCATGAAAAAGTGAGGACATGGGAGACAGTGAGGACATGTGGGACAGAGTGAGGACATGAGACAGAGTGAGGACATGAGACAGAGTGAGGACATGAGACAGTGTGAGGACATGTGGGACAGAGTGAGGACATGTGGGACAGAGTGAGGACATGTGGGACAGAGTGAGGACATGGGACAGTGTGAGGATATGACAGAGTGAGGACATGTGGGACAGTGTGAGGACATGTGGGACAGTGTGAGGACAATTGGGACAGTGTGAGGACATGGGAGAGAGTGTGAGGACATGAGACAGAGTGAGGACATGGGACAGAGTGATGACATGAGACAGTGAAAACATGAGACTGTGAGGCCATGAGACTGTGAGGCCATGAGACAGGGAGGCCATGAGACAGGGAGGACATGAGACAGGGAGGACATGAGACAGTGAGGACATGGTACAGGGAGGACATGAGACAGTGAGGACAGCCTACATTGTGGATGAAGTGCACGCAGCTCTCCTTCTCGTAGTACTCTTTGAGAGAACTGTGGCCATGGAACTTTCTGTGCAAAAAGACAATTGAAAAAAAAGAGTTAAAGTTATAAACAGATTTACTTTGTACTTTTATTTGCACATCGAGTATCACGACACAATTAGGATGAAACATGCTGAAGCTCGACATGGACACTCACCGGGTCAGACGAAGCAAGAACAATGACCACGTAAACCTACAGTTTATAGAAGAACAATGACCACGTAAACCTACAGCTTATAGAAGAACAATGACCACGTAAACCTACAGTTTATAGAAGAACAATGACCACGTAAACCTACAGCTTATAGAAGAACAATGACCACGTAAACCTACAGTTTATAGAAGAACAATGACCACGTAAACCTACAGCTTATAGAAGAACAATGACCACGTAAACCTACAGCTTATAGAAGAACAATGACCACGTAAACCTACAGCTTATAGAAGAACAATGACCACGTAAACCTACAGCTTATAGAAGAACAATGACCACGTAAACCTACAGTTTATAGAAGAACAATGACCACGTAAACCTACAGCTTATAGAAGAACAATGACCACGTAAACCTACAGTTTATAGAAGAACAATGACCACGTAAACCTACAGTTTATAGAAGAACAATGACCACGTAAACCTACAGCTTATAGAAGAACAATGACCACGTAAACCTACAGTTTATAGAAGAACAATGACCACGTAAACCTACAGTTTATAGAAGAACAATGACCACGTAAACCTACAGCTTATAGAAGAACAATGACCACGTAAACCTACAGCTTATGGAAGAACAATGACCACGTAAACCTACAGCTTATGGAAGAACAATGACCACGTAAACCTACAGCTTATAGAAGAACAATGACCACGTAAACCTACAGCTTATAGAAGAACAATGACCACGTAAACCTACAGTTTATAGAAGAACAATGACCACGTAAACCTACAGTTTATAGAAGAACAATGACCACGTAAACCTACAGCTTATAGAAGAACAATGACCACGTAAACCTACAGTTTATAGAAGAACAATGACCACGTAAACCTACAGTTTATAGAAGAACAATGACCACGTAAACCTACAGCTTATAGAAGAACAATGACCACGTAAACCTACAGCTTATAGAACAATGACCACGTAAACCTAGTTTATAGAAGAACAATGACCACGTAAACCTACAGCTTATAGAAGAACAATGACCACGTAAACCTACAGTTTATAGAAGAACAATGACCACGTAAACCTACAGTTTATAGAAGAACAATGACCACGTAAACCTACAGCTTATAGAAGAACAATGACCACGTAAACCTACAGCTTATAGAAGAACAATGACCACGTAAACCTACAGCTTATAGAAGAACAATGACCACGTAAACCTACAGCTTATAGAAGAACAATGACCACGTAAACCTATAGCTTATAGAAGAACAATGACCACGTAAACCTACAGTTTATAGAAGAACAATGACCACGTAAACCTACAGTTTATAGAAGAACAATGACCACGTAAACCTACAGCTTATAGAAGAACAATGACCACGTAAACCTACAGCTTATAGAAGAACAATGACCACGTAAACCTACAGCTTATAGAAGAACAATGACCACGTAAACCTAGTTTATAGAAGAACAATGACCACGTAAACCTACAGTTTATAGAACAATGACCACGTAAACCTACAGTTTATAGAAGAACAATGACCATGTAAACCTACAGTTTATAGAAGAACAATGACCACGTAAACCTACAGTTTATAGAAGAACAATGACCACGTAAACCTACAGCTTATAGAAGAACAATGACCACGTAAACCTACAGCTTATAGAAGAACAATGACCACGTAAACCTACAGCTTATAGAAGAATAATGACCACGTAAACCTACAGTTTATAGAAGAACAATGACCACGTAAACCTACAGCTTATAGAAGAACAATGACCACGTAAACCTACAGTTTATAGAAGAACAATGACCACGTAAACCTACAGTTTATAGAAGAACAATGACCACGTAAACCTACAGCTTATAGAAGAACAATGACCACGTAAACCTACAGCTTATAGAAGAACAATGACCACGTAAACCTACAGTTTATAGAAGAACAATGACCACGTAAACCTACAGTTTATAGAAGAACAATGACCACGTAAACCTACAGCTTATAGAACAATGACCACGTAAACCTACAGTTTATAGAAGAACAATGACCACGTAAACCTATAGCTTATAGAAGAACAATGACCACGTAAACCTACAGTTTATAGAAGAACAATGACCACGTAAACCTACAGTTTATAGAAGAACAATGACCACGTAAACCTACAGCTTATAGAAGAACAATGACCACGTAAACCTACAGCTTATAGAAGAACAATGATCACGTAAACCTACAGTTTATAGAAGAACAATGACCACGTAAACCTACAGCTTATAGAATAACAATGATCACGTAAACCTACAGTTTATAGAAGAACAATGACCACGTAAACCTATAGCTTATACAAGAACAATGACCACGTAAACCTACAGCTTATAGAAGAACAATGACCACGTAAACCTACAGCTTATAGAAGAACAATGACCACATAAAAACTGCAACCTTAAAGACAGGCCAGTTATATGATTGAACTGAATCAGGAACATTATTATGGACACTTATAAAGTGGACACATTTGCTTGGCTTAAACACTTATGAACATTGTTATACATTAGAGCTATCATTTTATATCATTTTTCATTTTTTAACTAGCACCAATAAAATAGTGGATTTGTGAAGTATTTTGTCTCAGGTCAATTATATTGTGCGTTAAATAGTTATAGCACATTTTCAAAATGGTGGCCATTTTGCCCCGCCCCCGGGGCAGCGCCGGAGCAGCTTGAGTACCTCATGATGTGGTCGTCGATCTGCATGAGGGAGGTGGCTGTGTACAGGCGGCTCAGGATCGCTTCTATGGACGTGATGGAGGCGCCTCCGAACAGACTGTGCCTGGAACACAATAAGGACTTTACACCTGCTGTTTAAAAATATATATATATATATATATATATAATATCAATCATACATATGGCCAGGCTGTACTCAGAACATCAAAACGGCAATATTGTGGCAGAATTCAATCCATATGTTGATACAGAGATGCACATTGTGATACATCACCATTCTCGGCTCACACTTGCGGCTCATCGGCTCACACTTGCGGGGATCCCTCGGCTCACACTTGCGGCTCATCGGCTCACACTTGCGGCTCATCGGCTCACACTTGCGGGGCTCCCTCGGCTCACACTTGCGGCTCATCGGCTCACACTTGGGGGGATCCCTCGGCTCACACTTGCGGCTCATCGGCTCACACTTGCGGGGCTCCCTCGGCTCACACTTGCGGCTCATCGGCTCACACTTGCGGGGATCCCTCGGCTCACACTTGCGGGGATCCCTCGGCTCACACTTGCGGCTCATCGGCTCACACTTGCGGGGATCCCTCGGCTCACACTTGCGGGGATCCCTCGGCTCACACTTGCGGCTCATCGGCTCACACTTGCGGGGCTCCCTCGGCTCACACTTGCGGCTCATCGGCTCACACTTGCGGGGCTCCCTCGGCTCACACTTGCGGGGCTCCCTCGGCTCACACTTGCGGGGATCCCTCGGCTCACACTTGCGGCTCATCGGCTCACACTTGCGGGGATCCCTCGGCTCACACTTGCGGGGATCCCTCGGCTCACACTTGCGGCTCATCGGCTCACACTTGCGGGGCTCCCTCGGCTCACACTTGCGGCTCATCGGCTCACACTTGCGGGGCTCCCTCGGCTCACACTTGCGGGGCTCCCTCGGCTCACACTTGCGGGGATCCCTCGGCTCACACTTGCGGCTCATCGGCTCACACTTGCGGGGATCCCTCGGCTCACACTTGCGGGGATCCCTCGGCTCACACTTGCGGCTCATCGGCTCACACTTGCGGGGATCCCTCGGCTCACACTTGCGGGGATCCCTCGGCTCACACTTGCGGGGCTCCCTCGGCTCACACTTGCGGCTCATCGGCTCACACTTGCGGGGCTCCCTCGGCTCACACTTGCGGGGATCCCTCGGCTCACACTTGCGGCTCATCGGCTCACACTTGCGGGGCTCCCTCGGCTCACACTTGCGGGGATCCCTCGGCTCACACTTGCGGGGATCCCTCGGCTCACACTTGCGGGGATCCCTCGGCTCACACTTGCGGCTCATCGGCTCACACTTGCGGGGCTCCCTCGGCTCACACTTGCGGCTCATCGGCTCACACTTGCGGGGCTCCCTCGGCTCACACTTGCGGGGCTCCCTCGGCTCACACTTGCGGCTCATCGCTCACACTTGCGGGGCTCCCTCGGCTCACACTTGCGGGGCTCCCTCGGCTCACACTTGCGGCTCATCGGCTCACACTTGCGGGGCTCCCTCGGCTCACACTTGCGGCTCATCGGCTCACACTTGCGGCTCATCGGCTCACACTTGCGGCTCATCGGCTCACACTTGGGGGGATCCCTCGGCTCACACTTGCGGCTCATCGGCTCACACTTGCGGCTCATCGGCTCACACTTGCGGGGCTCCCTCGGCTCACACTTGCGGCTCATCGGCTCACACTTGCGGGGATCCCTCGGCTCACACTTGCGGGGATCCCTCGGCTCACACTTGCGGGGATCCCTCGGCTCACACTTGCGGGGATCCCTCGGCTCACACTTGCGGCTCATCGGCTCACACTTGCGGGGATCCCTCGGCTCACACTTGCGGGGATCCCTCGGCTCACACTTGCGGCTCATCGGCTCACACTTGCGGGAATCCCTCGGCTCACACTTGCGGGGATCCCTCGGCTCACACTTGCGGGGCTCCCTCGGCTCACACTTGCGGGGCTCCCTCGGCTCACACTTGCGGCTCATCGGCTCACACTTGCGGGGCTCCCTCGGCTCACACTTGCGGGGCTCCCTCGGCTCACACTTGCGGGGCTCCCTCGGCTCACACTTGCGGGGCTCCCTAGGCTCACACTTGCGGGGATCCCTCGGCTCACACTTGCGGCTCATCGGCTCACACTTGCGGCTCATCGGCTCACACT
This sequence comes from Eucyclogobius newberryi, assembly GCF_026437365.1. Classification (NCBI taxonomy): domain Eukaryota; kingdom Metazoa; phylum Chordata; class Actinopteri; order Gobiiformes; family Gobiidae; genus Eucyclogobius; species Eucyclogobius newberryi. The sequence goes on from NW_027316167.1 coordinate 43,506,223, forward strand.
TGCGGGGCTCCCTCGGCTCACACTTGCGGGGATCCCTCAGCTCACACTTGCGGCTCATCGGCTCACACTTGCGGCTCATCGGCTCACACTTGCGGGGCTCCCTCGGCTCACACTTGCGGGGATCCCTCGGCTCACACTTGCGGCTCATCGGCTCACACTTGCGGGGCTCCCTCGGCTCACACTTGCGGGGATCCCTCGGCTCACACTTGCGGGGCTCCCTCGGCTCACACTTGCGGCTCATCGCTCACACTTGCGGGGCTCCCTCGGCTCACACTTGCGGCTCATCGGCTCACACTTGCGGCTCATCGGCTCACACTTGCGGCTCATCGGCTCACACTTGGGGGGATCCCTCGGCTCACACTTGCGGCTCATCGGCTCACACTTGCGGGGCTCCCTCGGCTCACACTTGCGGCTCATCGGCTCACACTTGCGGGGATCCCTCGGCTCACACTTGCGGGGATCCCTCGGCTCACACTTGCGGCTCATCGGCTCACACTTGCGGGGATCCCTCGGCTCACACTTGCGGGGATCCCTCGGCTCACACTTGCGGCTCATCGGCTCACACTTGCGGGGCTCCCTCGGCTCACACTTGCGGCTCCCTCGGCTCACACTTGCGGCTCATCGGCTCACACTTGCGGCTCCCTCGGCTCACACTTGCGGCTCATCGGCTCACACTTGCGGGGCTCCCTCGGCTCACACTTGCGGGGATCCCTCGGCTCACACTTGCGGCTCATCGGCTCACACTTGCGGGGCTCCCTCGGCTCACACTTGCGGCTCATCGCTCACACTTGCGGGGATCCCTCGGCTCACACTTGCGGCTCATCGGCTCACACTTGCGGGGCTCCCTCGGCTCACACTTGCGGGGCTCCCTCGGCTCACACTTGCGGGGATCCCTCGGCTCACACTTGCGGCTCATCGGCTCACACTTGCGGCTCATCGGCTCACACTTGCGGCTCATCGGCTCACACTTGCGGGGCTCCCTCGGCTCACACTTGCGGGGATCCCTCGGCTCACACTTGCGGGGATCCCTCGGCTCACACTTGCGGCTCATCGGCTCACACTTGCGGGGCTCCCTCGGCTCACACTTGCGGGGATCCCTCGGCTCACACTTGCGGCTCATCGGCTCACACTTGCGGGGCTCCCTCGGCTCACACTTGCGGCTCATCGCTCACACTTGCGGGGCTCCCTCGGCTCACACTTGCGGCTCATCGGCTCACACTTGCGGGGCTCCCTCGGCTCACACTTGCGGCTCATCGGCTCACACTTGCGGCTCATCGGCTCACACTTGGGGGGATCCCTCGGCTCACACTTGCGGCTCATCGGCTCACACTTGCGGCTCATCGGCTCACACTTGCGGCTCATCGGCTCACACTTGCGGCTCGTCTGCAGTAGACCTGCTCACTGACTAAAGACCAAGCTTTGCTGCTCGTATCACATGCTTATGATTCTAGAGTATTCGATCAACACATTTCACAATCTGCATCTGAACAATAAACACGTTACTACTTCAAGTGGGCAGAATATGAACAAATACTTGTGTGAGAGGATGATTTTCTTCATGTTGTCAGCCATGAGGAAGTTGTAGAAGCGCCTGAAGTGGTCCCACTGCAGGAACGTTTCCTGGGCCCTGGAGGAGCACAAGCAGTGACCAGTGAGTGACCAGTGAGTGACCAGTGAGTGCTACATCACAGACAGGTCAACATGTCCAGTGGTGAGAGCAGAGAAGCATGTGCAGCTCATTTCATCATAAATAGGCTTATGTATGTGTGAAGAAACGGGTATTTCAAAACCATGTTGATTACAGCAATAAAACAAAAGATACTTTAATAAAAGATAATTTAACCAATATACTTAGGTATAATGGTTACCAATCAAAATGAGTCAAAATTCAAAAGTAGGACTAAAATTGAAAATATAAAGTAAGGAAAGCGATCTCTGAAATGCAATGGTAACCCAGGTGACAACTCACATGTTTGCCCCTTTCCTGATTTCTTATTTTTTTTGTCACACTTAAATGTTTCTATTGATTAAATACATTTAAATATTAGTCAAAGACAACACAAATATACATAAAATGCCGTATTTAAAAGTTTTTTTTAATCTTAGTCTGATAATAGTTGCTTATTTGGCCCTGTGCACACTGGTCAGACCTGTGCACACTGGTCAGACCTGTGCACACTGGTCAGACCTGTGCACACTGGTCAGACCTGTGCACACTGGTCAGACCTGTGCACACTGGTCAGACCGCTTCTTAAAGGAGGATCTTACGTTCCACATGTGAGTGTGATGCATCATTACAAAGCTTAGGCCTTCTAGTTTTGCAGATGTGCAGATGACACATGATGTATGGATGATGTATGGATGATGTATGGATGATGTATGGATGATGTATGGATGATGTATGGATGATGTATGGATGATGTATGGATGATGTATGGATGATGCATGGATGATGCATGGATGATGTATGGATGATGTAACGATGTCTTACACACGTAAGACATCGTTTTAAAGGCCAGGAAACACTTTAACATCTATTTCAGGCTTTTATGTCGTTCTAAACTGTCAACTCATCCAAGCCCGTTCTTTTGCGTCCTGACCGTGGTGCTGAACTGATCACGTCACTTTGAATCGGCCCCTAAACTACGCATTTTTTCTCATTAATTAATGACTTTTTTCTCATTATTTAATGAGTTTATTGTCATTAATTTACGACTTTTTCCCCAATAATTAACGTCTTTTTTCTCATTAATTAATGACATTATTCTCGTAGTGCAGTGCATTTTTTTTTGGGGGGGGGGGGGGGGGGTTGGCCCTTATACTCCGCCGTAGTCTAATAAAGCCTACGACAAAAAAAATATATATTAATATAACTTGGACAAGCTTGGCGGGCCGGATTGAAAGGCCCAGCGGGCCGGATGTGGCCCGCGGGCCGTAGATTGGGGACCACTGTATTAGACAGTAGATGGAATAAGAAAGAAAGGAAGGGGAATGATGAGAGAGAAAAGAGGACATTCAGCAAATGTCAGAGTCAAACTCACGATACTGTGGCTGAACGTTCATTTTACCTTTCGCCTGTAATTCCCACATTTCCCCAAGAGATGCCACTGTTCCCTCTAAGCTGCGCCTGCGCAGCTGCGCACTGCTCGCACATAAGATCTATGGCACGCAGAAAATAAAATTCATCACAAACGGCCACTGTGGCCAATCAAGCAGGAAGCACAAGTGTTTGACACACTGTAGATCTTGTGGACAGTAGAAGCACTGTCCAGGGGACACGTCGTGTTCTCTACATTTAAAGTTTCAAAACGCTCTGTGTTTTATTACAATCAGACTCATATTCACTGAGAAATTAGTCTTATTAGTCCCGCAGCGCGGACCGCGGCCCAAGGCGCAGCACGGCCCGAGGCGCAGCGTGGTTCAATAGACACTGGCGTGTCACTATTGTGTAAATGAGATTTTCTTGGCCAGACCTGACTCACGAGTCAAAGACACATGTGCATCATTATCTGGACCATATTTCTGTGTAAATATCTCATGTCACAGTAAAACTCACTCCATGAGTACGAGCTCAGAGCAGATGATCCTGATGTGAAGACACAGGTAAATCAGCTCATACAGAGTCATCAAGGACAGAGGGGACAGAAGGGACAGCTGTGATTTGTCCTAAAGCGGGACTAAAGCGGACAGAGGGTGCGCCGCGTGGGTTAGGGAACTGTAGCCCTGGCACTGTAGCCCTGGCACACACTGACTCTGGGCCTCACCTGAGGGCACTGTAGCCCTGGCACACACTGATGCAGCACACCACACGCTCCTGGTTGGTCTGGCTCTCTCCCAGGAACTTGCACGCGATGTTTCCTCCCAGACTGAAGCCCACCACAATGAGCTTTGTGTGAGAGTATGCACGCTTTATGTAGCCCACCATGGCAGAGAACTCCCAGGTACAGCCTGTTGGGACACATCAAAAACACATGTTAAGAAGGTAAAAGTGTCTGCTATGCAGACGATGTTCTAACATCGATTCTTAACAATCTTAGAGAAAAATAATACCCCTCTTTTCTCCACTATGAAAGAAGATCTTTAAAATGGGACTCTTCCCATACTTAAGACTATGTCAAATGATTGAAACTACATTTCCAGTCCACTTGGATTAAACTAAGCAATGACAGTAGGTCCTCTCCTCCTCCTGCAGATGATCTTTCAGCTGCAACGCACTATTTAAACCAAACTGAAACAACCACGTGGCACTTTATATCACATGGAACATACACACGCCGTCAGGAGAACAGGGATTCAGACCTTTCCAACGTGTGGACGCCATCCAAGGCCAGCATGTGCCCTCCAGAGTCAAACTGCTGGTCCTAAATGAGGACGACAAGCTTCCCAGTGAGTCCCAGTGAGTCCCAGTGAGTCCCAGTGAGTCCCAGTGAGTCCCAGTGAGTCCCTGTGAGTCCCTGTGAGTCCCAGTGAGTCCCTGTGAGTCCCTGTGAGTCCCTGTGAGTCCCAGTGAGTCCCAGTGAGTCTCTGTGAGACCCTATGAGTCCCCGTGAGTCCTCGTGAGTGCAAAAGCTCTGGTGGACATTCCTGCAGCATCCAGCGTGGGTATGTATGTGCATATGTAAGATCAGAGTTAATATTTGGTACAGAAGCCTTTGTTTACAGTTACAGAGGTCAAAGGTTTCATGCAGCTCTTGAACAAGTTTGCACAATCTGCAGCAGGGATTTTGGTCCGCTCCTCCTCCACCACTCCTCCTCCTCCACCACTCCTCCTCCTCCACCACTCCTCCTCCTCCACCACTCCTCCTCCTCCACCACTCCTCCTCCTCCACCACTCCTCCTCCTCCACCACTCCTCCTCCTCCACCACTCCTCCTCCTCCACCACTCATCCTCCTCCACCACTCATCCTCCTCCACCACTCATCCTCCTCCACCACTCATCCTTTTCCACCACTCATCCTCCTCCTCCACTCATCCTCCTCCACCACTCATCCTCCTCCACCACTCATCCTCCTCCTCCACTCATCCTCCTCCACCACTCCTCCTCCTCCACCACTCCTCCTCCACCACTCCTCCTCCTCCACCACTCCTCCTCCTCCTCCACTCATCCTCCTCCACCACTCATCCTCCTCCTCCACTCATCCTCCTCCACCACTCCTCCTCCACCACCACTCCTCCTCCACCACTCCTCCTCCTCCACCACTCCTCCTCCTCCACCACTCCTCCTCCTCCACCACTCATCCTCCTCCACCACTCCTCCTCCTCCACCACTCATCCTCCTCCACCACTCATCCTCCTCCACCACTCATCCTCCTCCACCACTCATCCTTTTCCACCACTCATCCTCCTCCTCCACTCATCCTCCTCCACTCATCCTCCTCCACTCATCCTCCTCCACTCATCCTCCTCTCCTCCTCCACTACTTCTGAAAGGTGTTTAGGCAGATTCATTCAAAAACAGCAGTAAAAGTTTATAACACTACGCCTGACTCATGGCAGGGTAAGGCCATTACCATTCTGTTCCATGTGTGAGTGTTTGTATGGGTGTGAACAGAGGGAGTTACCGTAGGTGAACATGCGCGGGGAGGTGAGCTCGATGTTGGGCAGCGCCCCCAGGTGGTTGAGCACGGCACAGCGGTAGCCGTCTTTCTGGGCATGATCCACAAAGGTGCGGATGTAATGCTTCTCACTGTGGTTTCCAATCCCAGGGCATATCACCATGGTAATGTCCTCTGGGCACACAAAGGGGAAACAAAGTTGGGTCAAAGAGAAAACTACAATAGGAACACCA